>NC_058416.1:58577423-58627306 GCF_002201575.2 Neomonachus schauinslandi
ACGAAATCCAGGTCTCCTACTCCTCCGCCATCTTGCTCCGCCCCCTCGAAAGCATAGAAGTCTTATTGAGGTGGACATTTTCCTTCCCTCAGCCCTTTAAGGATGCCACTCCATCGTCCCTGACTTGCATAGTTTCAGAGGAGAGGTGTGCTGTCATTCATGTCTATGTGTCCTGGGTCTGTCTGCCTCCGAGGTTTCCTGTTTGGTTTTCAGCAGTTTAACTATGATATGTCTATATGGAAAATTTTTTGCTCATTTGTTTGTTTTGGTATTTAATCTCAGGGATGTTTAATGGATATTTATTGTAGACTGGTAGGTCCCACTGATGCTCCATCCCTCGTTTCTGTGTGGGGGCTGAGGATTTGGGGACAGACATGGACCTGCCCTCAAGGAGCTCAATAGAAGGGCAGGCAAGATATGGTGGTAACTGAGTCAGGAAGTGAAGCTGAGAAACAGACCACAGGAAGCTAAGTGGACTCACTGCTTTACATTTTATGTGACTCTCTATGTCAAATGTTCATAATTAGGACTTTAAAAATGAGAATTGGTTTTTTTTTTTCCCATGGGATTGGTCAAATCTTGGCTTAAACAGTTTCCAGGGATAATATGCAAGTGTGCTGTGATTTTCTTCACCTGTTGATATAAGATTTGCCAGGGGTTAAGGTCTACATCTTTCCTCCTTGCCAGCTGGAAGAGAAGACTGAGAAGAACTTGGGAGAAGCAGGCGCTTCCACTGACAGCAAAGGAGCATTCAAGAAGGAGAGGGAGACGCACCAGAAGCTCCTCGCCGACAGTCACAGCCTGGTCATGGACCTGCGCTGGCAGATCCATCACAGTGAGAAGAACTGGAACCGGGAGAAGGTGGAAATTCTCGACCGGCTGGACAGAGACCGGCAGGAGTGGGAACAGCAGAAGAAGGAGCTGTTGTGCAGAATAGAGCAGGTAAGGGAGCACCCCAGCACCAGCGAACAGGGAAGAGAATATGGACAAGTAAACTGACCTGGAGATCAGAGCACTTAGAGGGAAAAAAAAAAAAAAAAATATATATATATATATCAGGCTAATGTTTCATGGGCTTCCAGAGGAAGAAGAAAAAAATCATAGAATTCTAGCATTGGAGACCCAGACTCAGCCCTTACATTACACAGATCTTTTCATTGCAGAGTCTGTAGGTAACTTCTTGTGTGTGTATATACGTGTGGTATGTCTGTGGTCAGGGCTGGGCGGGGAGGGGGGGGTGGCGCTAATATTCTGAAGGAATTTAAAGACTAAACTTGAAACATGAGGTTATTTCAGGTCTTATAAGGTGTGATTCCTGCCAAAAAGCAAACTACCTTTTAAGTTTGTCCCTAAAGATGTGGTCACAGTGGCTGCTCCAGCTTGAGTGGGATTGCTGCCCATTAGTAAAGAGATTGCTCAGTTACGTTGGAAATCAGGCTGTTTGCACCTGCTGTGGATATTGTTGACCTGTGATTAGGGAGGACCATATCAGGGGAGGGAGCTGGTAGCTCATCCTCTTTAGCTAAACAAACAATTCAAACACCCAGATGAATTCAGGGGGAGAAGGGGAGTTGTTTTTCTACCTCCCAGAGAATCATTCTCTGCATTGTGTCAGCTTAAGACAGTTTGCGTAGTTGTGGTCATGCCTGAGTGATGCACAAATTAAATTTTCACATTAAACTGATAAAGTTTTGGAATTCTCTGGCTGGATTTTTACATAGCATATATGTTTTTTATTTATTTTTTTTATTTCAGCCTGTCACACTTAAAAATTTATGAGGCCTCAAGGTAGTGTATTAATAAGAAAATGAGTTCAGGAAAAATAACCTTATTACTCTACTACAAATACCCATACTGCCTGCATTTATGTGGGAGCCTTTTGAAAAATGTGCTCTATCATCCCCAGATGTGATACCTGTGTTATGCTGGTGCAATGGCCAAAGTTAGTTTCTGCATGCTGTTGGGGAGGGAGAGAAGGTAAAGGAACTTAAAAAAGCCAGGAGCCCCTGGCTCAGAAACTGTTGAGTTGAGAAGGCACACTTCAGATAGAATGGTGCAGAAGTTCTTCCTAGATTTGATTACTCACACAACTGAGTCACACCATATTGGTATTTGATGTGGCTCATTTCAAAATTCCCCAAAGTCAATCAAAAGAAAGGTGGCCACTTCCTGCTTGGCCTAGAAATGCATCATTTGAGAAGAATCTTCTATATTAGATCCCCTATGTGCCTGTGCTCTCCTGAACAGATCAGTGGTTAGGTATAAATTGCAGGGGCAAAAATAGCACGTATTCTCGCAAAGTGGTCACAGATTTATCATATCCAGCTTCGGTTAACCAGTGTTTCAGAAACTCCAGGCACCTTGTTACCAGGGAGGTTCCTTCTTGGCCTTCCCTCCAAGAGCACTCACCCTGTCTCTCCTGTGGCACAGCAAGGCCATCACAATCCCTGCCACAGCCCTTCTGGGTCCCCTTTGCCTGTTGGCTGTGGGCTCTTTGGTCTTGTCATAGCTCCTTTCTGGAAGTCACAGCTTGGATATAATTTAAGCAAGTCTTTTAGGGTTTCACTTTTGGGAATGAGGAATTCCTAGTAAAGGAAAAAGTAGTAGGACATCTGATGATAGTCAACTTCTGAGGAGTTAATGACCAGGGGAGGAGCAGTCACCCCATTTTAAGACTGTATTTTGAAGGGTAAAATTGGGCATGTGCTGAATGAACCCCATTTCCGATTCAGGTCAGTCCTCCAAGTCAGGACTAGAGCAGTTCTACTGAGCTGACGGCCTCAGAACTTGAGTCCTCAAGGTTAACATCTCTGAGCATAATGGATTTGAGACACGTGGGTTCCAGGCATTCATCTGTTCCTGAAATCTGTGTGGTGGATCCCACAGGCTTCGCACAGTGATCTCACTGCTGTTTTTAGAAGATTTACTGCCAGTGAATGATGCTTCAGATATGCAGTTGTGGCTTTCAAAAATAAACCCAGCCTTTTCCCCCAAATAGTCAGCATTTTAAAAGAAGATTTTATAAATCTTGTACCCAACCCCAAAAATTAGATGAAGCAGTTATAGTCATTCTCTGCAAAAGAGGAAATTAACCAAAGTGTGTGTGTGTGTGTGTGTGTGTGTGGATTTCGTTTATCGTTCATTTAATTTTTAGCTCCACATTCCATAGAAAAACAAGGAATACAGGTGAACATTCTTCATAATATATGGTCTTGCTATTTAACTACTTGGTGAGCCATGTAACCTTGACTTTGATAACCTAATACAGTTGGTGAAGGAAGTAACACTAAATCCATTTTCCACTTTTAGAACACATGCTTCATCCTTGTCCAGTGTCATTAAATTCCTACATAATTTCTGCACCACATGAGGCATTTTATATGACAGATGACTATGGGAATGTGGTTAAGGTCACATAACACATGTCATCTATCTTATCAGCATCCCTTGTCCCAGTCCAGATTTGATTGGGCGATAGTTCACTTTTATGGAATCACACTACATTTCTCCGTAGAATTAAGTTCCCAGTTAGCATGCAGATGATACAGGACTCGCCACTGTACTGAAGACCTAAAGGAAAGACCATGTGTCATTCCAGTCTCCTTCCAGTAATTTCCTTAAATCAGCTGCCTCTACAACCTGAAAGGCCATTCTTTTAAAACCCGATCACAAAGTGACCTTTTTTCTTTTGACCAGTTCAGGTAAGGTGACACTGTGGAGGGTTTATTGTTTCCTGTATTATTTGAAATGCAAGTCTTTTCAGTTTTCCATGTGCATTAAAAGTTGTTCTACTGCAGGATTCAAAGTACAGTGGGTGCTGATGGCTGGTTTGAAATGACTCTCCTAAGAAACCCTATCCTTTTAAGGACCCATTATTCTATTACAACATCCCAGAGGCATCTTAGCACCAGATACCTCCAGCTAAACCCATTCCAGTTCATTTTTAGGAAACCTAACACTGACCAGCTTCAGTGCGCATTGCTCCTGGCTGCCTGTGTTTATTTTTGAATACCCACTGTGCTGAGTTAGAATGTGCTCGTTCAAAGCCCTCCTACTTAGTCATTCTTTCCTCCTCTTCACACACACCCTCAGTGCACATTTACAGCTCCAAGTGTGATTCTTGCATTTTAATTCCTTGCCCAAAATAGCTTAGAGATGATCATGTGTTAGAACTAAATTGCGCTGACATGCATTAGATAAACATAATAAAAAGTTTTCCCTTTTTGTTGTTTTTTGTTTGTGTGTTAAAGAAAACATTTAGCATCTTTAAGGGAACTGCGAAGAACTGTGCCTTGAGGCAGAGGGGCAGGTAGAGATCAGAGGGGCTGAGCTGAAACCGGGAGTGATTGGCTTGTTCTTAATTCAACTGTGACCCTGCCTCAGATGCTAACATTTAAGCTCTGGCTGCTTGAATCTCCATCTTTCTCAGAAAATGAAGATAATCCACTGTCTCAGAAATGACTAAAAATGAATAAAAGTCCTTCATCTCCATTATTTTATGTGGCTTGGTTCCTGATGATGCGCAGGCCACAAACTTACCTCCAGCTCCTGGACGAAGGCTTCAACTGGGACACAGAGGTGTAGTTTGTGAAAGATGCTTGGTTAAAAAATTAATGCTTCCAGGGGAGTTGTAGAATTTCCTGGCGCCATCTCAACACTTGAGGACTGAACACCTTTCTTCTTTGACAAATCCAGATGTTACTTTCACCCTTCAGATAACTTTCTTAGCCAAGAGGGCAGCCGCCATGGTGGTTGAGTGTGTGAGCATGTCATCCAGTAAAGACCCCAGTGGAGATATGTAGGTGGAACTCTCCTCAGCCCTCCGCTGTGCTTTCTGTGCATGTTTCGAAAAGAAGGCAGTGAGGAAAGCTCTGGAGAGTCCAGGGGGAAGTGGTCCATTACAGCTTCTCCAGGGAGTGAGCATCCACCCTGCACGCCATTTCCCTGCCTGTCCCTGTGATTTCACATTGGCTCCCTTCCTAAGTGGCTCCACATGGTTCGTTCTAGTGCCATAAATCAGCAAGGCATGTATCAGCACACCCAGACCCAGGGAGGTCAGTGCTGGTCTCACTGACGAACAGTGAGCCCTGCTGGGCTCACCTTGCTGGTAGCCCCTGTGCTCCTCCCCTCCACAGCGGGCAGCTGTGCGGTCCCCACATCACAGATCAGGACCCTGAGCTGGGGATCGCTGGGGACTTCACTCCTGCCAGCAAACCAGCAAGCTATAGGACAGTGGGCCCAACTCAGACCTTCCTCACTCTAGGGGCACCTGCGTGTTCCCCACTATTGCTTCCTGCATTTCCTAAGTCAGGCAAAAAAGGTATGGCTCTAAAGTATGTGGCTTTTCCTTTTTCAGTCAGTCCAGATCTTTCATTAACTTGATAGCTAAGTTGTAATCCTCTCAAGCAAAGTTAGAAGTTGTTTTTGACATTCAGTGGTTACAACCCAATTCGATCACTTGGGTTAATAGACGGGACCTGTACCAAATGATTTGGGTATAATAGTGTTAGACTGAGGAAACTCTGCTAGTCAGGAAAATCAAATTCGCCCTCAGAAGTTTGCTATCACTGATGGTTTTCCAGTGAGTGTGCCTTAAGTTCTGAAGGTATAAAAAATAGTTCTAAATACGTCATTTAACAATGTTCAGTTTTTAAAAAATAAATGTATAATTTCCCATGAACAGTACTCCAAGTTATATACAGTAATATATATATATTCTCATCAGAAGGAGTTGGCTCATGTGTGTGGTTAATGCACATTTTCCAGTCTGGATAAAATTGTGATTTTTTTTTTTAATAAAAACATCTGTAATGTGTTACTTTTGAAATTAAGGTCAGAACTTGAAGAACATTTACTTCTCCCAGTCTTTCCTATGGACCCAAATGTAGTTCCAAATTGTAGAGAAGCAGCAGTCTTAGGGAGAGCAACTGACAGAAGAGTGAGACTAATTGTTTTCATTTTTTAAAAACCCTCAAGTTGCAGAAAGAGAACAGTCCCCGGAGAAGTGGAAGTTTCCTCTGTGATCAAAAGGAAGGCAACATCCGCCCCTTTGCCCACCCAGGAAGTCCCCGAATGCCCCGTCCCTTGGAGATGTGGCCCTGCGCAGACACCGACTCCACCCCGTTTGATGACCGGCCACTGTCCAAGCTGAAGGAATCGGACAGATGTTCAGCACGGGAAAACCTCTACTTGGACGCCTTGTCTCTAGATGATGAGCCAGAGGAGCCTCCGGCCCGAGGTCCCCAGCGGGAGTTCAGGAACTGCCTCCCCCAGGTCAGCCTGGGATTTGGGGTCCAGTTAACTGCTGCAGGACCAAGGGGTTGTCAGGAACCTGGCCACCTGGCCAGCAGGCTCGGGCTTTGCAAATCACAGCCTCTGGGTTGAGTAAGCATGAAACCTTCACAGTGCCAAGAGCTTTGCTTGGTGGTCCCGACCCCAAACTCCTAGCATGCGCTGCATTCAATTTCACTTGGCCAACATGTCTCAGGTTTGGAGACGCAGCACTGTGTCCTGTGTAAACAAAAGGTCTCACCCATGAGCGGGTCCAGTGGAACCCACAGGAGGAGAGAATTCATTCTGGGACGTATAGGTCTGCAACCTCTCTTTAAATCACAGCAGCCATCTGATTCTAAACAACTTACTGGTAACAAAAAAAAAATCTGTTCTAAAGCAAGTACCTCACCCTGGGAAATAATAAGTGTCACTAAACAATGACATGCTATAAATTCTTATTCTGTGCAAAGGGGGAAAAATTCAACACTTTGAAGCTGTGCGTAAATTAGATCAGCAAAGCGGTGAGCTAAACTCTGGGCTGAGATTTCCACGGCACAATGTCAGGTTTTTCTGATTATGCCCTTTCAACAACTGGGTTTTAAAACCGGGTTGGATTTTAGGAATCATTACCTGTGAGTCAGTTTGACAGTTGCTGAACCTGTCACTTAACCTGTCCAAAGACAGACTTTGAAGAGTTCGTGTCAAGTAGTGTTGAAATGTGGGGCAGCTAGATTTCAGTGAGGTGTCTCTGAGGTCAAGTACCTTCTCAGCAGTATGTAGCCAGGTGGCATGACATCACCAGGATAGTGCCCTCTTTGACCCTTTGGCAACTCCCATGGTGCAGTTGCATAGCAGAGAGGAAGGAGCCCGTCCTGGCCCGGGTCCACCGTGACGGGGCCGTACTGAGCTGCGCAGAGCAGAAGTTGTGGTCAGTCCACCTCTGATTCCACATGGCAGAGCTCACCACTGAGAAAGTGCTCAAGCCTAAGGCTGTTGCATCACCTTCTACAGTGAGGCTTAGACCAAGGGACATAGCTGCCCAACTTCCTCTCTCGGGGGCCCCATCTTCCCTTTCCCCACCTCCTCCTCCTCCTCTCTTTCTCTGTCTCTCTCTCTCACTCACGCGCACACATACACACATTCAGATGTGTGGGTTCTGGTTTTATTATTATATTTCAAAGGGCTGAGGGACAGGAACATTCCCGACCAAAACTTGGCCTTGGTGTACATTTTAAATGGTATTTTCCTATGGCCGAAGAGCAAAACAAATCATTTAGCACGTTGAAAGTGCCTGGCAGCCCATATTAACTGATTCAGACGATCTTATTTCTTCTTTATAGGAAGAAGAAAATCACAAGGGAAACCTTCAAAGGTAAGTAAGACTGATGAAAACAATAGTCGGCTACTGAAATTAAAACCTCTTGGTCTTAAAATTCCATCTTGTTGCCGCAGTCTGTGGTAACACTGTCTTGAGAATGACTTAAAGTAAGACTTCTGAATAAGTAGTTGCTTTATTATTATTGATTTCATAAATATGGCATTTTCTATTATTAGCAATAGAAAGGCCAGAGACACACTGTACTCATGTGGGTGTTAGTGTCATGGTGAGAACAGTTACAGTTGTGTATTGTGTATATAAAGGAATGTTACGTCCAGTGGTTTCTGGAAAGTCCACAGAAACCTCCCGCTTCTCATTTAGTCTGGAAAGACTCCCTCTTGATGTGCTGTGAGACATTTTATATACTGTGCATTTAAAGCTCTGCCCGGAGGATTTACTAAAATATTTCCCGGCAGTAAACCTTGAAGTAAATACAAAGTAAGTGATGTTGGTGATGTTAGTTATCGTCTATTTTAGGTCATTTGTATGATAGGATATATCTGAAAAGACATATCTAAGCAAATTTGTTTAAACACTAAAAATAGACAACTGAGTGGAAAGATTTCCTGTACACAGCCCCCCCCCCCCCCAACCCCCCCACACATGCTTTTTCTTTATAGATGAACACATGCTATTTCCACCACAGGAAACTTCTCCTCAGGGCAGTCTGCTGTTTCCAGATCTCCTCATCCCTGGTTTCCCTATGAACTTCAAGTCCATAAATTACTGTCTTCTTCCCATTTTGCCCTGTATTTGGTTCATCCAAAACCACCCAAAATGCCTGTGGTGCATTTCTGTCCTTCAGGCTCTGTCTTGTCTGGTCATTCTCGGACAGTCCAGCGCCGCATTCGAGAACTAGAGCCTAGTTTCAAATGCACATCTGCCTCTCTCCAGCCATGTGCCCTGGGGTGAGTTAGGTAACCACCCTATGCCTCAGTTTCCTCATCTGTAAACAGAAGGCTTTTCAATTTCTTTACAGCTTAAATGTGTTTCTACACATGAAACAAAGCAATGCCTGACACAGAGTAAACAGTCAACAAAGTTTAGCTATCTTCACAGAGCTCTTCCCTGCATAGTAGCTCTTATTTTTTTTATCTTTTTTTTAAAGTGTATTTATTTTTTGTAGTAATCGCTATACCCAACATGGGGCTTGAACTCACCACCCCAAGATCAAGAGTCATACACTCCACCGATGGAGCCAGCCAGGCGCCCCCTATTTTTTATATTAATTGCTGCTACTAATTTCAAAAGTCATACTTAGAAAAGTTCATCTTAAATTAACTTATATATCGGGGCACCTGGGTGGCTCAGTCATTAAGCGTCTGCCTTTGGCTCAGGTCATGATCCCAGGGTCCTGGGATGGAGCCCCGCGTCGGGCTCCCTGCTCCGCATGAAGCCTGCTTCTCCCTCTCCCTCTGCCGCTCTGCCCACGTGTGTTCTTTCTCTCTAGCTCTCTCAAATAAATGAATAACCTCTTTTAAAAAAACCTTACCTATCAAAATGTCCGAGGTAAGAACATGTGTTGTCCCCACCATCCCCTTCTCCCTCTTGCTTCTAGCAGTTTCCTGTCTTCCCTCTGGACTTTCTTCTGTGCACCCTCACGTGCTGGCACGTTTCCGATGTGTCCTGGTTTTGTATCTGTCTTGCTTTGGCCATTGCTAAGGCTGATGTGTTCCCTTTCTCTGCCCACATCACCTCTATTCCACGAAATCCATCCAAGGGCTGGAGGCAGAAAGGCCCCACGCAGGTGCACTGGCTTACCTCTGAGGGTGGTTCCTCCGTGGGCAGAAACGGGGCTTAGACGAGCTGTGTCCAAGAAATGCAGAAAGGATTGGGGTTTCAGTACCTACAGAGCACTTCCAGCCCCCAGAGAACAGCGTTCTGAGGCTCATTTTTTCCTTTAAGATTTTATTTATTTGAGAGAGAGCATGCATGCACTCACAAGTGGGGGCAGGGACAGAGGGAGAGGGAGAAGCAGGCTCCCTGCTGAGCAGGGAGCCCGAGGCGGGGCTCGATCCCAGGACCCTGAGATCATGACCTGAGCTGAAGGCAGCTGCTTAACTGACTGAGCCACCCAGGCACCTGAAGCTCATTATTAATTCAGCAACTCCTTGACTTGGCCAGAGGCTAGAAGAGAAAAATCACACTTACCGGAAATTGACCCATCCCTTCTATTTCTTTTTATTTTCAGTGCTAGTTGTAGCCAGCTTTCTGTTATTCACTGGGCCATGGGAGGGTTTGTAGATTATTTCTAACAAAAAAATACCACTAACTTTTGCCCCTAGTGAGAAATAACAAGATAGAAGCCCTACTGGTATCATTTGTAGCCTGCTCTCTTTTACCAGGGTGGCGACCACAATGGCATGTGTCTCCAGGATGAGGGCAAAGGCACCCAGGGCTTTGCCTGTTCTGTGGGCCAATCCATGCGGCACACAGACCCCAGTTCTGGTCTTACCATCATTAATGGTTTCTGCAGTGAAATGTGGCCCATGTACTCTCCATCTGGGACCCGTTTGGCAGCACCTGTGCTGGTCTGAAGCCCTAGGTATTTGAACTTCTGTTTGGGGTTGCAGATATGAATATGTTCTATGAGAAAGTGGTCTAGTTGCAGAGACAGTGAATCTGCGTATGCACCACCCCTGCCCCAGCAGGAGGGATTTCTGGCCAGAGGGTCCAGGCCTGAGCCTCCTTCCTGGCCGCCCCTGCTTTGCCCTGGGTGGGTTGACAAGCTGCCTGAGCGCTCCAGCAACCTCCTGTCTTAGCATTTTGGAATCCCCAACACCCCATACGGTGCCTGCCCTGGCCTATAGGAGGCAGTCAGGAAATTCATACCAAATAGAAATATATTGAATGAAAGCACATATATAGGGAGGAATCTACATCCAAATCCACATCCATCAGGCAGCACTTACCCAAACCTGGCTGTTCCTTTAGCTCACGCATCTTCACCCTCCCATGTGTTTGTGTGTCTGCAGGCATCTTCTTCTTGTCCAGGAATACAGGGAGAGCAAGAACACAAGACAGGCTGGGCTGTACAGGAGGGAGCAGGGGGAGGGAAGAACCGAGCCCTGGTGGTGGATTTCGACAGAGCCGGATGGAGTTTCCGTTTGAAGTCGTTTTTGGAAATTACATGCCCACCTGTCACACCTTCCACCTCCCTTCTTTGCTCCACATCTTCCATTTGGCCTCTGGAGATGGCAGTCAGTACAGTTGACCCCTGAACAACACGGATTGAACTACACGGGTCCACTTAGATGTGGACTTTTTCCAGTAAATACAGTATAGTGCTGTAAATGTATTTTCTCTTCTTTATGGTTTTCTTAATATTTTCTTTCTTTAGCTTATTTTATTACAAGAATACAGTGTTTAATACATACACAAAGTATGTGTTAATAGACTGTTTATCTTATTGATAGGGCTTCCGTTCAACAGTAAGTTATTAGTAGTTAAGTTTTGGGGGAGTCAAAAATTGTACGTGGGTTTTCGACTGCATGGGAATTGGACCCCCTAACTCCTGTTGTCATTCAAGGGTCAACTGTACTTCACTGGAAATAGAGGATGAGGCTGGCGGGAGAACGGTCGTCAGGTGATAGCTGTGATGTGGTGGTATCCAACCCCCTCCGCGTATACCATTCGCTGGCTTGGGATCAGGCCGGGGCTGTGTTCTGTCAGTAACGCGAGCACCTACTGCAGTGCCTGGGACTCAGGAAACCCCTAGTAGGTTAGGAATCGGAGGCACTCATCAGCCAGGTGTCCTTGCTATGGAGCATCCACAGGCCAAAATGAAAGCATTCCAAAGTGGGTTTATATTTTATTTTACATTTTATTTTATTATTTCATTTCATTTCATTTCATTTCATTTTTTAAGCCCCAGGTGATTCCAGTGTGCAGTGACATTTGGGAACCACTAGGTTAAGAAATTCTCTACTGGTGGGTTTGGAAGTCACCTCTCATGTGGGCAGGACACGCGTGCCTGCCCCAGGTCAGAGGTGGCAGGTGAGCACGCTTCCTGGCTGGCAGGCAGCTGACATCGTCTTCTCTCCCACTTTTCCCAGGGCTGTGTCTGTGTCCTCCATGTCTGAGTTCCAGCGTCTGATGGACGTCTCTCCCTTCCTGCCGGAGAAGGGCCGGCCGGCTGCCAGCAACAAGGAGGACGTCACCCCGCCCCTGTCTCCAGACGACCTGAAGTACATCGAGGAGTTCAACAGCAAGAGCTGGGACGAGAGGGCCCCAGAGCCCTGGGCAGACAGGACCGAGGGAGGGCGGGCAGGGAATGAGGACAGTGCCGAGCCTTTCCCCAGCTCTTCCTGGTACCTCACCACGAGTGTCACCATGACCACGGACACCGTGACCAGCCCAGAGCACTGCCAGAAGCAGCCCCTACGGAGCCACGTGTGCACCGAGCAGGCTGGGCTGCGGGTGCTGCACAGCCCGCCCGCCGTCCGCAGGCTAGACAGCATCATGGCGGCAGGGGGTGAGGGCAAGGGCCGGTCAGAGCCCGAGTGCCAGTTTCCCACAAGCAGAGCCAGGGTGGGCGCTGAAGACACAAAGGGGGGTCCCTCAGAACATGTGCTTAGCAGGTGGCCTTGTGCCCCCTCCAGATACCCCCGAGACTATGTGGAGGGAGGGCTGCGCCCCCTCGAAAGTGCCCTCTGCACTCCCCTGGGGTTCGTCTCCCCACTACACAGCCTGCAGATGGCCAAGAACATGAGTGATGACATGAAGGAGGCGGCCTTCTCCGTCAGGAACACCATATGCTCTGGTCCCCCCAAGCCTCCACTCAAGGACATGGCCTGCCAGACCAATGGGTCCCGGACAACGGGGACACAGACCATTCAGACCATCAACATTGGCCTGCAGACCGAAGCCCTGCGTGGCAGCGCCATCACCAGCAGCCCCCACAAGTGTCTCACGCCAAAGGCAGGGGGTGGTGCCACGCCCGCGTCATCTCCTTCCCGCGGCCTTAGGAGCAGGCAGGTGGCCCCCGCCATTGAGAAGGTGCAGGCCAAGTTTGAACGCACATGTTGCTCCCCCAAGTACGGGTCTCCCAAGCTGCAGAGGAAGCCCCTCCCCAAAGCCGAGCAGCCAAATAGCAGGACCTCCCTGGGGCTGGCTCCAAAGGGGTGCAGCGAGTCGGCCTGGGCCCGCTCCACCACCACACGAGAGAGCCCTGTGCACACCGCCATCAACGATGGCCTCTCCAGCCTCTTCAACATCATCGACCACAGCCCCGTGGTACAGGACCCCTTCCAGAAGGGAACGTGGGCGGGGAGTCGGTCTCGCTCAGCAGAACCTCGGCCGGATCTGGGCCCAGGCCAGGAAACCAGCCCCAGTTCCCGGGGACGGTCCCCCAGCCCCATCGGGGCTGGCTCAGAGACGTGGAGGGAGGAAGGGGGAGAGGGCACGCCCTTGAGGCAGGACTTATCTGCTCCCCCTGGTTACACGCTCACTGATAATGTAGCCCGGATCCTCAACAAGAAGCTGTTGGAGCATGCCTTAAAGGAGGAGAGGAGGCAGGCCCCCCACGGGCCCCCAAGTCTTAACAGTGACAGCCACATGGGAGAAACAGTCAAAGCTGAACCAGGGTCCATTGAGGTAATAAGGCTGAGTATTCCAACCCTCACCCCACCAGCTCTTCTGTTTAAATGCCAGGAAAACATGTGTAAACCTGGGGTTTTGCTAGGTCATCTGATTTCAAGAATCCTTATCCATAATAGGTTCTTGTGAGCTGGGAAGATACAGGGTTTATGGGAGAATGGGATAGGCAGAAACACAAGCCCTGAGCTACTCCTAAAGAAAAGTTCATATTATTGTCCTCAGTGATCTCTTCTTGAAGATGTAGCTCGAGGTTTGATTCAGGTTCTCTGGTCTGGTGTAGGTGACTGATGCTCATCTGTCTATCTGGGCCTTTCACTTGGGGTTATAATTTGCCCTCTTTCTGTGTGAATTTGTGTCCTAGAAAAGTGTATGTGTGAAGTGCATGAGAGTCCCATCAGGCCTCCTGCGTGCTCCAGATCTTTATCCAGGGCAACACAAGAGGTGTGCCGGAGAGGGTGTGATAGTGTGGATACTAGAACATCCTTCATCAGGAATATACGAGAAGGTCTGGATTCCAATGCTGGCTTCAGTACAGAATAGCATTCCTCTGTCTCACAAATCCCATGCCCCCTGCGACCATGAATCTCCCTGGCCATAAAACCAGGTGAGACAGATGGATAAGATCAAAATCCTGCCTTCATACGATGTGATCATTACTATTATCCCCCTTACATCTCTCATCATCACACTATATAGGACCACACATCCCGGTACCTATTACTACTATGCGATTATTATTACATCCCCCTTAGCATTATTCACCGATCGGTCAGCGATGAATTTTGTTCTCACACGTTTCCACACGCAGTATGTCCATACCACACCACTTTAAAAACAATCCGCGTTTCCACTTCAGGAATGAGCGAAACAAAGCCTGACGGTAAAGCTGGGACCGAAGGCGTGGGGCTGCGGGCCTGATGCGGTGAGACCGCGCACAGTCCCCGTCTCCGTCAGACACTGTTCGGCCCGGGATCCCGCGTGCAGACTGGAGGGTGAGGCCGACTCACCACTAGCCCAGATGGACAGACTCCACACCCGTGGAATCCAGACACCCCTAACCATTCTCCAGGCGGCTCCTGCAGATGGCAAGGGTCGGAGAGGAGAGACACACACTCCCTGGGCTGCAGCCCTGCTCTCCGCCATGGCCCGGGCAGCCCTGGCTTCACAGGTGCGGAGACGAGGCAGGTGTGTTTCCACATTTCCCTGGTGGGGGGTTGGGGGGGGTGGTCAGTGGCTTCCAGGCTAACCCACCAAGTGGTAGTCAGCTCAAAATATAGAGTTTAAACCACGTGAGATTGCCAGTAACCTACAGAAATGGCAATTGCCATTTCATTCAACCTAATACTGATAGTATATTGGCCACGTTCTGAACATACAAGTCTTTGTGATACAGTTGTTTACATGCTCTGAGAAGAACAAATACCAAGGTTGAGAGTTCTCGGGTGACAAATGGTGTTTTCTGCGGGCTTCTGTTACCCCTATCCTTCCAGGGGCCTGAGGTAGGTGACTCACTACTGCAGAGGGCTTATTTGTGTGAATGCCCCACCTTCTTCAGGCTCTGGAGGAATCCGGGGAAATGAGGGCTCTGTCCCAAAGCATTAACTGGCTGTGTCTGCAGTGTCCATTAATGTTAGAAACTAAAGAGAAATTAATGTTTAGGAACCAAAAAGGGCTTTGAGTTACAACCACTGCTCCAGGCAATCTATGATAGTAGAAAGACAACCGCTTAATGGCTAAATCACAGCTCCAAGGCATGAAAACGGTTTTATAAGGACAGAACTGTGCCTGTGCCCCTGCCACTTGGGTCTTCTGTAAAGTGTCTGTTTAGATTTTCTTTCCACTGGGTGTGTTTGCTACCAAAGAGATGATTGGCCAAGTTGGGGGGATTCAGAATCTGTGTGGAGCCCTCACTGACAGTAAATGTTGTGGGCTCTTTTTTCCTTTTCTGTTGGAATTTTGCTTCCTCTAGATTCCAGTGGAGTTCTTCCTTGTCTAAACTGACTTCCTATATTAGGCCCATTGGAAATCCCTTCCCATCACTCCATAAATTATGTAGTAAGTAGTTCTGGGTTTTCATTCCAAAATCACCAGAACTAATGCGGATTATCCAACCTGCCCTGAGCGCCCGGCTGTGGGCCCTTCCCTGAACGCTCCGCTGGATGCCTGGACAGGGACTTCCCTGGCGGGGGGCACAACAGTAAATCTCCTTCGTCTTTTCTCGCTCCCGCCCCATGGCTATATTTATCTTCTTTTTCTCTTGAAGCTGTAGCACCAGCTCTACCCTGCAGAGAAGCTAAGAGGGGAGTTATGGGGTGAAAGAAAAGAATAATCTGGAAATGCAGTGCTATTCTTCCCTCCCAGGTCTAGTGGACAATACAAGGGGAAATTTTCAGCATGAGCAATGGCCACGTGATCACTGTGACTAAAACAGACCATTTAATCCTGTTTCAAATACAACAGTCATGTGACTTCCATCTCCATGCACGCCAAAGGGTTTCTGAAATGTGAAATGCTAAAGGGCAAATCAGGGAAGAACAGAAAGCAAAAGGGAGAGGTCTGTTGCTGTTCTGTCCTGAGAGTCCTTCTGTCCTCCAGACTACCTGGACCCAGGCAGAGAGAGGCCTGTGTATGTGCGAGGGCACCTGCCGGCTTCTGCGGGCCTCACGTTTCTCCTGATAGCTGTCCCTGGACCTGCCACCAGGCTTGTTGACTTTAAACCTTTACTGTTCTTTTTAAAAAAATACTTTCCAACCTACTTGCTTTTCTTTTCTTTCTCTGTCTGTTCTGTCCAGAACCAAACTGTCTTACTAACTGCCCCATGGGGACTCTAGCCCTGCCTGCCTCACGCCGTAAGTGCTTTCTTCCTTCTTTGCACACCGTCTGGAAAGGTCCTCTGTGTAATTTGGAGTTGGTATCTGACATTCAGAAATGAGGCTGAATCATACCGGGTAGATCTGCCCTGTCCATAGAGCCCGCCAACTGCTTGCACTGGCCTGGGGTCCATAAAATTCAGGGACCGATTGGTAGGCCTAGACCTTCCAGAGATTTCTGCTCTCTGCTTTCAGAGGGGTAAAGGGATATTGGCCAGAGAGGGGACTTTCTCAGGCACAGAGGCCTGGCCTGTGGGCGTCTGTGAGCCCAGTGTTTTCCCAGTCAGCCTGCACCTGCTTACTGGTATTCTGGAGGCACATGCACACCACCAGATGCTGTAATGAGGTGTGACCTTAACACAATGAAGCTTTTCTCTCTTTTTCAACAACTGCACCAGAAGGAATAAATCCAAATGTATCTTGTCCTTCCAAGTGATCACCATAGGTGACATAGTAAGCACTCAATAAATATTTGTTAGATGAAATCAACAACAGAGCCATCCCTTGTTCCCAAAAAATAGCCTCAGAATTACCGTCTGAGCCTGAATCGAGGCTGAAAAAATACCAACTTAGCATTTGATCAAGAATTAGTCGCCCACCCACCTCACCCACTGGTCTTAACTCGGAGTGCTAAATGCAAAAATGCGATTGGCTCTCAAAGACGAAAACGATGCTCCCAAGATAAAATGGCCACATAGCCCATTGCAGTAGCCTCTCAGTGAAGGACAAGATCGTTTGCTTGTCTGTGCTTGTGTGTTACTAAAGAAAAAGCTCATTCTTGAACCCGTGGTCACACAGTTCTTCCTATAGGGGTTCACACGGGGAAGAGGTGGCACCACACTGTCTAATCAAAAGCCCGTTCTGGTTTAGCATCCACCAGGTGGAAAAGGGCTGCAGTGGTGTAGGAAAAAAATCTACGGTAGCAGCCATCCCAACGTTCAACACCCTGCCACATGTGTAACACACACCACACACTCACAGACAGCACATGCAGCACACAACACTCATGCACAAGATGACCCACAGCGCACACACAGCGTATCCTCATACACGGCACATACAACACAACACTCCTACACAACATGATGCTACACATACACAACATACTTATACACTACACAACACACACACAATACAAACACAACACAACACACAAATCTTAATACCGGGAGCAGACAGAAAAAGATAAGGCGGTGGCAGATTTCCCAAGCCCCGCATCAGTGGCGCATGCTCACGGAGGGGCTGAGGTGAGGGCAGGACAGCTTGCCCCGCCTAGTTTGCATTTCAGCTATTTCAGGCCGGGCTTCGTGGGCGAGGTCTTCCTGGTTGCCATGGTTCCCCATCAGCAGAGTGCTTTGCTAATCAAGGCTTCCCCATCCTCTGCTACGACATGTAGTCACAAAGAGGCCCGGACGGTTAGGAGTAGTCTCCAGTGTTCATGCCATTTTCCGCTGGGCCCAGGGGGAGGCAGGGACCACCTCACTCCATCACTCTTACAGAAGCACCACGCCGGCGCTCCACCTTTCGCCTTTCCTCTTCCCCCTCCTTCTCCCACTGCTCATCGACACAGCCCACCGTCTGGTCTCTGCTGTCACTCCCTGCTCCGCAGACTGTCCTTATCCTGGCCTCTGTGCGCTTGCTCGTCACATCTCTGTCAGTCCGCCGCCGCCCTTCCTGACAGGCTCTGAGCGCCTGTGTTCTCTGTCATTCTTCATTGCAGTGGCTTACCATCTCGGCTTTTTCTCATTTGAGTGTCCCTTGGGCGGCCGGGTTCCACCCCATGGAACTCACCGTTTCCTCACGCCCCCCACCAACCTCCCGGGCACCAGCATGCTCCAGGTGTGGGCATCCTTGGTTCCTATCTTGCAGACTAAGTAGCTCGACACTCATTAACACTAGAAAAGGAGCACGGGCCCTTGAGAAGAAGTATGATAGGTGTTTGGCCCCCCGGTTGAGTGTGTCGTGCATGATCTGTTCTCAGAAGGCGTAGGGTGCCCGTGACAGAAGCACAAGCACTCTGATTCCACTTTTTAAAATGCTGCAGCAAGGAAGAGTCGTTAAAGAAAACTAGACTGAAGTTAAAATTTCTGCCTGCAGCATTTTTTCCATGTTGTGGGAGTTTGTTTAACCCACTGCCAGTCAACTTGGAATAAGTAGTAGCAGAGTTTGTTTTAAGGTGCCTTGTTGCTAATGCAGCTGGATAAATCCTGGGTCTCTTCATGGGCCTCCAACAAGACCAAAGCATAGGGAGGCTGGCCTCTCAGGGCTGGGTCACTGTGGCTAGTAGATCATTCAGGAGGGCCAAAAGGTTGGGGTCAGCTGGGTCACGATGTGACCAGGTGGCCTGTGGCTTTCCCCACCTTCCATCGGCTCCAGCCCAGTTCTGAAGATGATGCATAAACATATCCATCTCACAGCATTGCCATATTTTGATCATAATTTGCTGTCTTCTCATTACTGTGCCACTGATCATCCGAGTTGAATTTTTCACTTAACATTTTAAATTACCCTCCCCGAGCAAATATAAATTAACATTCTGAAGTTGCCCCTGATCGATCCATTGCATTGACCTCGAGTCTGTTGAGAAGTGTGTTTGGGGAGAGTCACTCCCCGCCCCCTCCCGGAGGAACTGTCAGTCTGAGTAACCCTGTCTTTCTCTTTCTCGGCTTTGAAGGAACTACCTTGTTCTGCACTAGCTCCATCCCTAGAACCCTGCTTCTCCAGGCCCGAGAGACCAGCAAACCGTCGCCCTCCGTCCCGTTGGGCCTCCCATGCCCCTACTGCCTCACCGGCTCAGTCACCCGGAGACCCAGCCTTGTTGGAGGAGCTCGGCGACGAGGAGCCACCCGGGGAGAAGACACACCTGTGACGAGTGCAAGTTTGCATGGATTATCGGGGAATAATTCCCTGTAATTTGCATAACCACACCGTACTCATCAACCAAGCTCCGCCCACAAGAGGAGATCTAGCTTTCCCAAGGTCAAAGAATGTTTTTTTAAAAACACACAGCTGCTGAATGTCCAACCTGTGAACCTGAGATGTTTCTAGAACGAAACCGTAAACGTGCCTGTAATAACTTAATTTTTTTCATAGCTCAGAAAACTATTTTTGTCTCCATCTTTTTTACACAGTATATTAAACAAAAAAAGCTAGATAAGATATAAATTTAAAAAATAAAAGTTTTAAAGATGTACCTTTTAAGAGATTCTGAACACCCTTGCTCTCAATACTGACTGCCTCTCTGTTAAATTTGCACTGTTACTCTTTGGTTTGGTTTATTTCCACGTTGAATTAGACTGTTTTAAGTTAATTTTATTTTGTCAGTGTTTTTGTTTTTTAAGAATTTTTTGAAATGCTTCAGACTGTCTGATTCAATGAACTTTTTGTAGTGAAAGAGCCATGAAGCCAGTCAACAAGACAGAAATCCTCTCTACGGGAGGGGATACACATCTGCATTCTTGCAAAGGTACAGAGTCCTCAGCTGGGCTTACCAAATTCGCTGTATAATCCACATCCTTTACTCAACTTGCACGTCTTTGGGTTCAAAGAGCTGGGGTGCATGTACATATTGCTACTGTGGTCTCACCATCACGTAAGTGTGAGTCATCTGTCCCACCGTAATACGTTGTGAATCCCTCATACTGTACTTTTATCACTGTCCTCTTGCATCGAGATACAACAGCAATGGCATTTTTAAATTATTGTTAACGATGAACTGGCAATATACAGCGTTTACTCAAAATTTTCTTGTTTAAGGAAAAGCACTACAAAAAGTCAGGAGGGTACCACACTGAATCAAAGGATGGTGCCTCAGAGTCTGTATGAGACCATGATGAAGTAGAAATAAAGCCTTTACAAGATGGCGGCCTGTGCCGGGACCTCATGTTTCACGTGCCCTGCATCCTCTCCTAAGGGCTCAAGTGACAGTTTTCCTAGCCAGGGAATGAGGGAAAGGGGAGGTCCTGCTACTAACACACCTCACCTAACTAACACACCATGAGTGTGTGGTGTGCCACAGCTTCCCTGTTCTCTGTAAGAGCGTCCTGGGGTTGATGAAAAGGTGACTTCGTTGTGGTTGAAAACATGGCGGGCGTGGAGGTGTGAGGGAACTGTTACCCACAAGTCCAAATGTTGCCGGGCCTCCCTCCCTCTCCCCTCCTTGGGAAAGTGGGAGTGGCCAATCACCTGGCCGGTGCTTCCCTCCCTGACTGAGAGATGTCACCCGGCCTGTCAGTAGGTGACAGAGTAGGGGTTTTTAAAGAGGTGATGCTGCCAAAGAGCATAAGAACTACTTCAGGCTGAATGTCCTTCTCTAGACTTGCTGACAGAATAAGCTCTGTTCCCAGTGTTACCACAGTTCCGCCTTTAAATATTTTCCCCCAAAATGGAAAATGCCAGCTATCGGTGAGAACGTGGAGACACTGGAACCCTGGGGCACTCCTGGGGCAGCCACTGTGGAGAACAGCATGATGGGTCCTGAAGGGAAACCAAATCATCTGTGCTCCAGCAGCTGTGGTCATAGCCCAGAAGAATTGAAAGCTGGGACTTGAACAGCTATCTGCACACTGATATTCACAGCAGCGTGATCCACAAAGCCAACCAGTGGAAACAACCTGTCAGTCAGAGAGCGAATAAAGGAGATGTGGTCTGTCCACACAATGGAATACTGTGCAGCCTTAGAAAGCCAGGAGATTCTGGCACATACGTGCTGCCTACCACATGCACCAGTCTTGAGGATGCTATGTTAAGTGAAAGGAGCTGCTCAATCACAAAATAACAAATACTGTATGGTTCCACTTCTAAGAAGTACCTAGAGTAATTAAATTCATAGATACAAAAAGTAAGATAATAGTTACCAGGTTACAAGGGGAGAGGAAAAAACAAGGAGTTAGTGTTGAATGAGTACAGTTTCTGTTTGGGATGATGAAGTTCTGGAAACAGATGGTGGTGATGGTGGCTCAACAATATGACTGTACTTAATACCCCTGAACTCTACACTTAAAATGATTAAAATGGTATATTTTACCAGAATAACGATTTTTAATGCAAAAAATACTCCGCCTAACTACTCTAGACATAGGTGCAAACAAACTAACAAGTCAACAAACCTTACTTTTGTGCCTATCCTGTGCCCACGGTAAATGCTGGAAGGTGCATTAGTGTTTCTCCAGTTGGAAGCAACCAGCCAGCAGAAAGAAGGGAAATCGTTGGCACTCATAACTGGAAAAGTGCTAGAAGTGCAGTCACAATCCAGAGCCTCCAACAGCGCCATCAGGATTCTGCTCCCAACAGTCAGCTACAGCGGCCCCCAGCAGCTCCTATTTGTTGCTCAACTCCTGGAGAAAGAAGATCTCTTACCAGTGGCTCCAGCAAAAACCCCAGGAGTCCTAAATCTCATGGGTCTCCTGTAACTCACATGTCCCTCCCTGAGCCAACTGCTGACAGATTTGCCCAGCAGAGAAGAACCAGGGGGCTGGCAGAATAGAGGCGAAGGTGCCTGGCAGGAGCGAAGGCGGTGTGCCCCAGAGAGAACATGCTGTCTGGTTTCAGTGAGAAGGCAGGAGAGGTTGTTGGGTTGGGAGACCAGTAGGAGCAGAGGTGGTGGCAGTAAGTACATCAGATGGGAGCAGTGACAGGCTCATGGGGCTGGAAGCAGACCCTGGAGTGAGCAAAACCACACCATGCAGTGCCTTGAAAGCCAGTTTGGAACTTCTCCGACTGTCCAATTTTCTAATAGTTGGGGATATGTATGCTTGAGTCCATTTGTTGTGGAACTACTCCAACTCCTGCAAAAGCAAGACCTTAGTAAGTCAGATGAAATCATGTTCTAGACTCCTGTCCAAATGAATGCCTTGGGCAGCTAAGTGGGTAATGCTGGGCTCTGAAAGGGGAGCAGGTGCATCAGGGGCCAGACTGCAGGGAGTGTCTGTTAATATCTTCAGGAGCTGTCCTCAATATGCCACTTGCTTTTATGTCCTGAAGAAAGAAGCAGAGGCAGATTCCTGGAGCCCAGCTAGCAACCCTCACACGCGGGGCCTGCCCTGCCCATTGGGCTGGGACCAGCACCAGCCGCCCAGAGACAGATCTCCTCAAACTGTACTCGACCTGGGCTTTTTTTTTTTTTTTTTTAATATCTGTGCATTCCCTGATATTAATTTTTATTTAGTACATTTGTGTTTCAGTCTCTTTTTAAAAAAAAAAAAGGTTTTATTTATTTGAGAGACAGAGAGGGAGCACAAGCGGGGGTAGGGGGAGAGGGAGAAGCAGGCTCCCCACTGAGCAGGGAGCTCGACACGGGGCTCCATCCCAGGCCCTTGGGATCATGATCTGAGCTGAAGGCAGATGCTTAACCAATTAGCCACCCAGGTGCCCCTCAGCCTCTTTTAAAATTAAACTTGCCAGAATTGAGCATATTTATTTTGTTCAAAAAGTAGCTGAGAAGGACAGCTATTATTTTCTATTGTCTAACTCACTGATTTTTTTTAAATTGTAAAATACACATAACACAAAATTTACCATTTTAACCATTTTAAAGTATACAATTCAGTGGCCTTTAGAGCATTCACAATGTTGTGCAGCCATCAGCATTGTCAAAACCCAAAACATTGTTCAGCCCTCCCCCCCCCAAAGGAAATAGACATTGGCAGTCATCCCCCCAGCCCTTGGCTCCCATGACTCTGTTTTCAGTCTCTGTGGATTTGCCTATTCAGGATATTTCATATAAATGGAATCACACAATATGTGGCCCTTTTTGTCAGGCTTCTTTCACTTAGTGTAGTGTTTTCTTTTTTTTTTTTTGAGGATTTTATTTCTTTTTATTTGACACAGAGACAGAGATAGAGAGCCTAAGCAGGGGGAGCAGCAGGCAGGCAGAGGGAGAGGGAGAAGCAGGCTCCCCGCTGAGCAGGGAGCCCGATGCAGGGCTCCATCCCAGGACCCTGAGATCATGACCCTGAGCCGAAGGCAGGTGCTTAACCGACTGAGCCACACAGGCGCCCCTAGCGTAGTGTTTCCGAGGCTCAGCCATACTGTAGCACGCATGCGTCAGTGCTTCGTTCCTTTTATAGTTAGACGCTATTACATTGTATGGATGCACTTACATGTTGTTTACTCATTCATCAGTTGATGGTAACGTGTCTATTTGTAAACCAAAAGGACATGCTTTGGCTATTTTAAGCAACCTTCAGCATTCCCCAGTTGCCAAAAAGGAGGCAATTCATGAATAATTAAGACACTTATCAATCAACTTACAGCACTGAGGCACTTTGGTGTCTTTGACTTTTAGGCATAGTTGTTTTCACAAGGCCCCCCAAGTACGTCTTCTGCTCACCTTGCTTGTCTTTGGTTTGCATTTAGTCCTTTCCACATCTTTCTTTGAATGCAGTGTGCACTGGAAACCAGTATAGCAAGAAATCAGGCTGAGTCATAAGCGAGCTGGGTGTTTGAATGGATCTGATGACACTGGGTCTTTAATACACCCTGAGTCACTAGAATCAGTGTGGCACCGCGGGTGGAAAAATCTGGATTTGAATTATGGTTTGAACACTTAAAGTAGTACAACCTTGGGCCATCTCTTGAAGACTCATTTGAAAAACAGCAACAATAATACCTACTTCCCAGGCTTATAAGGATCAAGGTTTATTGTGTGCAAGATCCTCTGCTAGGGGTTGCGAACACCAGACATGAACAGAAAAGACAAGCTCCTGCTTTTGCCGAGCTTCTGTTTAGTGATGAGAACCCGGAAAACAGAGGTGGGAGTGTGGTGTAGACATACTGAAAGGCTCCCCTAGGGAGATACCGCTTGAGCAGAGGAAGGAGCAGCTGTCGGCTGCAGGTGGGCAGAGGGACTAACCAGTGCAAAGCTGGGATGAGGAGTGTGCATGCGCCCAGCCTGTTTCGAGAAGCGGAAGAAGGCCATCGTAGCCTGTGCAAGAGGGAGAGAGACCAGGGAGCTTGGGAGAGGCCCCGTGGCCCACAGGAGAGTGTTCGGATTTTCAGCTAGGTGGGGGAAAAAATCCACTGGAAGATAATTAAATCAGGGGAGTTACTTTTTAGAAGATTACTGTGATATAAGAATAAGAGCAGGGCAAGGTTGGAAGGCATCCTGGTCAGACAGTTGTGTTGACCCAGAGAAGCCATGATGGTTTTTAGCTCCTGTTCTTATTAGCCACGTCACCACCAGGATCGCCACCTGCTGCTCGTCAAGAACCGGGCTTTAGAATCTGCTGCTGAGGATTCTGCAGGCCCACCGCCAAGCTCCAGGATCTACCCCCATGGTTCTGATAAAAACTGAAGGAAGCCCTTATTTATTCTGTGGCCTCTCAGGCTGGGCCAGCAGTCCTGCCCATAGCCTCTGGCCCTGAAGAACCGGTCTTCCCTCTTAGCTCCCATCCCTTCAGGGGCAGAAAAATTGCACAGCAAGGTTCGTATTCCCATGTTGTTGCATTTTGTTTTGTTTTTAAGCTCTGATCTTTCACAAGGAAGTTGGCACTTCTGAGCTATCATCCATCATTTGTAATTTAATAGAAGTGGCTTGTCTCTGTAGGGGGAGGACTGAGGACTCCAGGCCCCAGGGTGGTTGAGGAGGGCTGGAGAGGCAGTGATAGGGGCTGAACAACCTTATCTAAAAGAACAGGATAGGAACACAAAGTGAGCCGTTGTTTTTCCTAGGCCAGATTCCATCCATTAGATTGAACGAACCCACTCCATTCCAATGACAGAAGCTTCTGTAACTTCCCAGTGAGCTAATAAACTTCAGCAGGGTTCCAGGACTCCAAACCTCATCATCCCCACAGTAATCCTGGAACGATTCATCATTCATCAACCCACGGCCAGCACTGGCCCCCTCTAAATTCACTTTTAACGGATTAAAATAAAAACAAAACCCTGAAGATTCTGATGAAATAGGCACACCTAAGAATAGCTCGTGGAATTCTAAATTCTAAATCCCAAATTTCTGGAGCGTGATTAAGCAGTCATCTATAAAACTGTTTATACTTCTTGAATCATTTCACCTAGGGGAATTTACCCCCAAATAACCCCAGTGAGATCAAGGTAATTTGTAAAACAGATTTCATGACAGCACAAATTATACAGAAAAATTTGGGAACAGGCTAATAAGTTATGGTCCATCAACAGGTTTGAATACTGTGCTCATTTGTTTAAAAAACAATCTTAATGACCAGGGACTGGGCTAGGCCTGTGGAAATACAAACAAAAATGTGACCTGTCTGCTCCCAACAGGCTCATGACCAGGTCAAGGGTGTCCAATTTCCTTGGTTCAAATCCTGCTCCATTGCCTCCTCACCAGATGCCCTCAGGAAAGTTACCTATGCCCTCTGAGCCTGTTTCCTCCATGAAAAATAAAAAGAATAGTAGTAATCACCTAATAGGTAAGTTAGGGGGATAATGCTTATTAAGCACCTAGAATAGTGCTTGGAACTAGGTTTTGTTAAATAAAGTGATTATATAAGTGTCACATTATCATACAATATAATAAGCATCATAATAGTATATGTAAGTGTAGAATGAGCACATAAAAGGGATTAGTTCTGCCTGGGGCGATGGTCTAGGAGGACCACAGGCTGATCTGTTTGGTAAGTCTTTAAGGATGCATAAGGTTTCTCCAGGTGGAAATAGTGAGGGAAGGGAGAGAGTGAGAAGAACTCTAAGAAGTACTGTCAAAGTTATGCATGTAATACTCCTTTCAGATTTTCCAAGATTGATTCAAAATTATTTTCAATGACTTTTGTATATTGAACTGATATGTTTATCTAATGTGACGCCATGCTAAACCTTATTGGAAAGAAAACCAAAGGGAGAATAGCCGTTCATCCATCCTGACCCTCAGGACGCTGCCATCCATCCCAATATAGTCCTCCCAGAAGACTTGCAGTCATGGCATTCCTCGTGATACCAACATCCTCATCTACTCTGTTTATCATGGGTTCATGCCTGTGGACCTGTGAGTTAGACTCTGGACGGTACCAGTGTTCTCAAGGTAGTTCTAATAAAAAAGGAGCTAGGTGTGAATGTGGTTGTGTTAGTCATGAGAGTTCTTCATGAATATTCCGTGTACTCCTGAGCACATAATAAAAATCACTCCTCCCACCCCCTTGGAAGTTGGGTGTGGCTCTCTGCCAATGAATTGTGGATAAAAAGCAATAGGTGTCACTTCCTGCTGAAAGTTATAAGAGCCAGTAAGTACACCACTTACCTTGTGCCTTGGCAGTTGTGGAAGCACGTGTCCATCCAGCTGGGCCCCCGAGTGACTGTCATACTCGGGCCCACTTTAAATATGTAGCATGAGGGACAAAGAAGTCCTTGATGTGTTAAGCCACTGAGATTTGGGAATTGTTCATTAATGCAGCATGCCTTAGCCCATCCCAACTCAAATAACTGTCCAAAAAATTGTAAATATGTGTATGAAGAATATGAAGAAATCCAAACAGAAGATCAAATTTTCACAGCATAGAGAAGTGCTACTTTATGCTAACAAAGATGTAAGAGAATTTAAAGTTAAGCAAACGGTTATTATTTTTCGTATTGAATTCTTCAAATTCAGAATAAAAGAAATTTCCGGTTCCTTTAGCCAAGAGGGTAGATGAGGGCAGAACTGTGCTTATTACGAAACTAATTGACTACATGTATGAAGCAGAACCAGATGGGCCAAATATTCCCGCCATGCTGCTTCCTGCTCCTTTGCTTCTTCCTAGCTTCACTTGCTCTTGGAGAAGTAGAGTTTGAGCTCCTCCCTCGAGCCAGCCAGCTGAGACAAAGATGAGTAGTGATTGTCCCGGGGAATTACAAGTACAGGTTGGAAGAGACCTTAAGAGCATCCTGGTGTGTTAAGTAACTGAAGAATGCAACCATTTTGGGGGGGTTCCCTGTAACTTAGCACAGCAGTCTCTACCGGGTTGCGTTTGAGAATCACCCAGAGTAACTTTTTTTTTTTTAAGATTTTATTTATTTATTTGACAGAGAGAGAGAGAGACAGCTAGAGAGGGAATACAAGCGGGGGGGGGGGGGGGGGGGGGGGAGAAGCAGGCTCCCCGCGGAGCAGGGAGCCGGATGCGGGGCTCGATCCCAGGACCCTGGGCCCATGACCTGAGCCGAATGCAGCCGCTTAACGACTGAGCCACCCAGGGGCCCCGAGAATCACCCAGAGTAACTTAAGGCCTTTCCCCCAGCCACATAAATCAGACTCCTGTGGGTGTGGCCATCGGTATATTTTAGATGTTTCCCTGGTGGTTCTGTGCAGCCAGGATCGAGAACCACCAGTAGAGAATTTCTTAACCTAGTGGTTCCCAAATACCATTGCACACTAGAATCACCTGGGGCTTAAAAAATAAAATGAAATGTAAAATAAAATATGAAATATAAAATAAAATAAAACCTGTCTCTTACTCCAGACTTACTGATATACTTGCTCTGGGATGAGACCTGGGTGTCAGAAATTTATAAAGAATTAATCCCTATCAGAATTAATTCTGTTTTACAGCACAGTTGGGGAGCCATAGTCTTAACCAAATTTAAGAGCTTGAAGTTTAGTCAGCCAGACATGGGCACCAATCCTGACTCTACCACAGTGTGTGGCTACGGCCATGGTCCTTACCCTCTCTGGAGTTCGGTTTTTGCTAACCACAGCTGCCTCATAAGATGGCTGTGAGGACTTAAACAGTGGGTCAGCACTGTGTCTGTCCTGCAAGAACTGCTCAAGAAACACAAGTGAGTATCATCTCATTTCATTCTCTCGATTATCCTATAAATCATGTCCTAACCTTATAGCTAAAGGAATTGAGGATTGGAAAAGCGTTGGTTGCCTCAAGGTCCCACGATAATAATTGACAAAGCGTGACTCATCCCAAGGCTTTACTGTACAGATGCTTGCAGCTGCCTCAGACCCACCCCATTCACCACTCTGCCTGGGGCTAAGCAGTGGGGCCAGGCCGCCATGTTGAAGTGACCCTGCTATGGAACACATTTAGGTGGTCCAGTGGACCTGGGCCCACCTCAGCTCGCTTGTTTCTGCCCTGGAGCTTGAGGCTAAGTCGTGTCTTAAATTTCACTGACTGCATCTCTTTTCAAGATTGTAACATAGCCTCAGTTGACCTACTTGACCAGAATCGTTTTCTCAGTGTGATCATGAAAAGTAATGGTTACTCACACTGTTTCTTATATTAATATGGTACCTTTTCTAAAGGGATCATGGCCTGTTAAACCCTCATAGAACTCCTTACACAGAAGGATGAACTTGGGCACTGGGGATACATTATTCATATTTGCTTCATGGATTCTGGAGAAGGCAGGGAAATTGCCCAAGGCACTTCTACATCGCAGAATGTAATCCTTTGAAGGGAAAGTATAGAACCGCAGAACAAGATGGGGCTCCCAGCACCCTCAGATATGACCACAGGTTTACTTTGTTTACTTAAAATATGTGTTCCTCACTAGGGAGGGGCCAGTGCCCTGCCCCAGGGGCCCTCCCACCCCACACCTTCCGTGTGAGCAAAACTGTGACTTTGGTGGGGGCGGCACTGGGGCTGGTTGGGGCAGGCATGGGAGGGGGAGACAGGGCTGTTTAGCCCATCTCCTCTCATCTCTATTATCCCCTCACCTCTTTATTTAGATAGAAACAATTGACTTTTCACTGCTGCGGGGCATGAAGAGAGTTTCAAGAATTTTCCTAGTCCCCATTCAACTAGAATGAAGCCCCAAAGCTGCTCCTCTCCGGGAATTCTGGAGCAGCCACAGCTTTGCTAAGGCAGAATTTACCCCTATGGGCTCTGGGGCTGCAGGGTTGTAGGGTCACTTGTGCTGGCAATTTTGATGCCTGGGGAAAGCAGAAAGGATTTCTGGGTATGAAAAGCCACCCTTCTCTTGGCCACAAAAGGGGATCTCTCCAGTCACTTGTTGGCTACTGGATCCTGAAGGTCATTTCCAGGCCCTAGTGTTTAGTTAAAGCAAAACCCCAAAGTAAAAAGGCAGGAACATCTTTCCCCTGAGAACAGGGTGTCTTCAAAGGTCAAGTTCAAATTGAATTGAATTCTCAGAGCCACTAAAGATCTTGTCTAAATTTACCCTGACCCACTTAGGGGAGGAGTCAGAACCAAGCAGACTTTTTTTTTCTAATGAAATTTGGGACACTGTACTCAAGACACTGATGCCCCATAAATTAGCCAGTGGCCCCTTCGGAGGTTGGCTCCAACATTAACTGGCCACCTGGGAGACCAGATGGGCAGCAAACTGCTTCCGCGGGGGTCAGGACGAGGCTGGGTCCGCACCTGTGCGCCGTGGCGGCCCGGAGCTGCAGGCAGGATGTGACGCGCGAGCCAGCGGCTGGGGGATGCGCCGGACGCCGCCTGGTTGCCTAGCGACACCTCGCAGACGTCATTCATGAGCATCAGTAGCGGCATCTGGTGAGCACAGGGCTCTGGCATTTCGACAAAATGGGTTGAAATGATAAAATGGGTTTTAAGTCCCTGCTCCAGGTAGGAGATAGAGCAGATGGGGCATGTGCTTTGGAGGCCAGAAACCTACCTCCTCTTCTGCATTTAGAATGACCTGATCTGCTTTCCCCTGGGCAGGAGCACACCCCATGTGTGCCCAGGCAGGTGGCGTGGCCCAGCAGGTGGCTGTGCACTCACCAAGGAAGGCTGGTTTATACTTCCAGCCTCCTGCAGCCTAATTTTGCTCTGCTACTTGCAGTGACGTGAAAGTCAAAGGGACCTATTCTTGGCCTCCTTGGAACCCTGAATGAAGGCAGTGTGGCTTCGCAGGCGCACTGGGTTGTGAGCCCCATGAAGGCAGGGGTTCTCTTCCTTGTAACTTCACAGTGCCCTGCACAAATTTGCAGACCCTAGAGAAATGCTTGTTGGATCCAACACTCATTTCCAATTTTTTTTTTGGGGGGGGGACATTTAAGGAATAATAAATAAATATTTAATAAATATAAATAGGAGCATTAACATTTAAGGAATATAGCCTAACCCACATAACCTGAAAGACATACACACACACACACACACAGGCGTGCGCGCGGCACAATAATAAGCACATTGTAATGCTAATAGCTACAGTTTGCGGACTGATCCATGGTTTCACAAAGTGCTTTGATACACATCATTCCTTTAATACATTTATGATTTGGGGACCTGAATATAGTGCCTGTTTCCCATTAGTCATTCTTTCTCAGTCCTTTCCAGAGCTTTCCCTCATGCAAATCTTCTGGTCAATTGGCTGTTACCTGCTCCTGGGACACCTCTCAGAGGCCCCTGCCTGTCATGGGCCAAGCAGATCCTGAGCTATTTCAGGGGAAGAAAACAAGGGGTGGCTGGAACATGGAGGTATCAGAAACCTCACATCACCCTTTGCCTCCAGTAAACTGGCCAGTTTGTGTTCCTCTTCTGCCTAAGCCCCACAATTATTGGCGGGGCCTAATACATCCAAGAACTATAATTAATCACTAACATGGTAACGATCATTTATTGAGCATTTAACTGGGTACTAGGTTTTATCACATTTAATCCAACAATCCTAAGCATGTTATAGATGAAGAAACCAAGTCTCAGAGGGGTTAGGTCATTTATAGGCAATAAATGTGGAAGCAGCCACTTGGATCCTGGATCAGCTGACCCAAAGCCCGTGCTCACAGCCAGCAGCCAGCAGGTGCTCCTTCTGCACCATTCATCCTGTCCCAGCTCAGTGCAGAAACCTTCCAGTAGCATTTCTAAATATCTGCAGAAACACATCATTACTAATCTGTTTCCTCCCCATGCACCATTTGGGGTGATGAGAAGCTCAACCCTCCATGGTCACCTTCAAATAAGACTGATTAAGCCCCACAGTTGGTATATGAGGAGTCAGGACCCAGAGACTTTGTAAACAGACCCTTCCCTAGTCCTGAAAAGACAGGTCCCACCCCAGTCTCCTCACAGTGGTATCTTTCGTTTAGTCCTTCGGCAAACATCTGACCTCTACCAAGTGCTTGGCGCTCTGCTGGGGCTGGGCACATGGTGGGAGCCAGACCAGACTGGGCTCCTGCCCACAAGTTGCTGACAGCTTTGCCACCAGACCTATCACAGAGAAAAAGTGCCTGGCCAAGCATTTGCTACAGCATCAACACATACTGAGATTTATTGAGGTGCTATTTGACAATGTTGGCAAACACACAGTGGCAAACAAAGTTGGTTTCCACCCAAGCCGTTGCACCAGACATGGAGGGTGATTGAGGACAGAAGCACACCGGTGTCTGGGGTGGCCTGAGGCCAGGAGCGTTCGTGTGCTGACATTTGTCAAGTAGTGTGCTTCTGTAAGATGACATTTTGTCAAAAATAGGTGACCCACGTGAATAAGCCAGTTCTCAAAATCTTCCAGGAAATATATACATATTTCCTTCCTCCCCTGATCACTGCTCTCCAATGTCTATTGTTGTCTTAATTGTGCAGGTTATGCCATCATGAAGCATTTACAAGCACCGGGTAACAAATGAGCAGGGTTTAGACTAGGGTGTGCTTCAAATCCCAGTTCTGTTTTAGGCTACTGTTGGATTTCAGTAACTAGGTCCCTATCCACCAGCCAAACCAGATGACACAGAGAGATGTCCTATGCCTCTGCATTAATTCCTGGTTTAACTCCTTTATTATTATCATCAATTCCTTCCTGTTTGTTCAGTCATCTCCCTGTCCACCCGCCCATCCAGCCACCCATCTGTCCATCCTCCATTCATGTCATGCTCTTGTTCATGCTGAGACACTGGTTATTCAGAGATCCCCAGGACATCCTCCCAGGTCAGAAGAAGGGATGGTTTTGTAGGAAAAGAAAGGGGAAAAAGGTAATGGGGAAGCTGTGTGAGTAATAAGAGACCATTGGTGGAGTTCATGAGAAGATGTTTTCTGGAAAGCCCTGTCTGATAACAGATCCATGGCTTCCATAAGGAAGAGCCACTTGGTAACCTCCACCTGGGCATTAACAGCTATCCCCTACCTAAGATGCCCCCTAAGGATTGTGTCACCCCAAAGCCACAATTCCCCCCTGAGTGGGTCAGCCCGTCTCTCAGGGAACCATAGCTCCAGGCCAACTGGCTACCCTACACTAAGCAGCTAGGGCACACCCTTCTCCTCCTTCCAGAGCATCTCCTGTTATCGGCTGTATGCCAGGATACCCTGGGGTAAGGAGCCACGCATTTTGTACCACTTGTTCTTTCTCATACACATCAAGTGCAAGAGAGAGAGCTGTGAATACAGATCATGTGGGCCTAGTGTGCCATTCTATTAGTCATAACACAATTCTACATGGACCACAAGGCCAACCATAATCCAACTTTCCTTCCGACTTTTGATCCCATGTCGTTACTAAATCTCCTACATTCCAGTCCTGGTTGCAGGGATATGGAGATGAGTCAGTAGAGACCTGTGTCAAGGGACCCCTGAGTCCAGTGGAAGAGAAAAGCATAATTCCACATCACTGCCGTGTAGGGTACTACAGCGCTAAGCACACAGGAGGCTGGGCCTCTTTCTACCCTGGGAGTAGCAGATGCAAACAAAGGTGAAGCCCACAAAGACGTCATGGTCTCAGTTTATCCGATCTGGGAATGAGATGCTTGACTCAGATGGAGCCCTTCTAATTCATGCTTTCCATATAAAATATATCTAGCTAGGTTCTTGAATTCAGAGCTCCACAAAGATAGCAAAAGGATTTATTGCGATTGACTGAACTCACATGTACATTAGGAAGTATTCCAACATAGCATCCATATCAGAGCCATAAACACTGACTGCGGATCACAGCCTCCTTCTCATTAAGAAGGTGGCGGTGCCTCCTAACCCGCGTAATGGGGGTGGGGTCCAGTCCCACCTCATTCTTTGCAGTGCTTCCCTGTCTGGGATGCAGCTCTCAGACTGCTGAGTCTTCTGCTGAGGCAACAGCTAAAAGACCCATCTGTACCCACTGATCTCCTTGAATGAGCATTCGTCCTTCCGCAGGCTCTGCCCAGTGCCATCTACAAGGCAGGACACAGCCTGGGGCTGTGCTTGGTGCCATTGCTTCCTCTGCAGGATCAGTGATCTTGGTAAAATTGTCATCCCCTGGGCTGTAGCTGCAGCTGTGAGAGAAGCAGGCTTTCCTTCGGAACCTGATCTACAAACAGATGCTTCATTGCATGGCCACGAGGATAGCAGATCAATTTCTTTATGCCCTGCAGACTAATAGGTCGCCATAGGACTCTGAGTCATAGCATGAAGTATCTAGCATGGGCTGGAAAGAAAATATGGATAGTGAAGGAAATAATATCAAGAGAGAACCTGGAATAAAGAGGACTGAGGTCTTGATGAGGTTGAGATGCCAACATAATGGCGAAAAGAGAGCTATAAATATGAGGATTGAGATTGGCTGTGAGGGACAGAAAACCAAGAAGAACAGTACCAGAAACAAGACAGGCTTGCTTCCCTCCCACGGAAACATAGGCAATGCAGGGCTGGTGTCCACAATAATACAGAGGCAAGTTGCTTCTATAATGTAGCTCTGTCATCCTCAACCTCAATGATAGCTTCTAACTCAGGATCCAAAATGGCTGCTCACGCCCCAGTTATCACAGTGAAGGAAGAAGGAGTAAAGAACAAATTGCCCCCTTCCTATGAGGACACTTTTCAAGAACTGCATATATAGCTTCTGCTTACATCCCATCAAACTAGTGCTACTGAGTCACATCGCCACACCTAGTTGGAAGGGGGACTAGAAAATGCAGGCCTCATTCTGAACAGTGACAATTGAAGGCTTTGTTGCAGTCTCTGCAAATGGCCTGAGCAAAATATTGAAGCATAACGGTCTCAGGCCTCAAGCCTCAGGTCTCATAAGGAACCCTTCCAGGCGATAACAGAAGTTGAGTGAAAAAACCCAAACACTCCCTGGGTCCCAGCAGATACCCAAATACGTCCTCTTCCCCACAAAGGCCTCCCTGACTCAGCAGTAGGAAAAAGACAAACACTCTTTCTGTTTTGGAGCAGCATATTGGTAAACTGCCCAGCTTAACGGACAACTCATTCTTTGAAGATTGAAAATAGTCCAAGGAAAAATATATGAAATAAGAAAAGAATAAGGAAGTTTTACGTCTGTTGTGTTGCTACGACAGACTGAGAATAGGACCAAGGGTTACAGTGCCGCATCTGTTGCCCATATAGCCTCGCTTCCTCTGTTCTTTACTAAATGATAGCAAGAGTTGCTGATTTGGAAAGAGAAAGAGCAACTTTCTCCTTCCGATGAAGATGAAAAGCAAACCTCCTGGTCTCCAGAGGAGCCAGGTACTTAAAAGGCAACCATCTGAGCAGCTCAGAGGTACGCAGGGACCAGGCTCTGTGCCTCGTTGCCCCGCTGACTCCAAAGGCCACACCTTGGCTGGCACTCCAGGCAGAGGCCTCGTTCTGGCTGGCTTCTGTCTTCTTCCAGCTGGGCACCTTTGCCCCCTCTCACCATGCAATTTTTGTCAGCTCAGTGTTGGGTTTGAAACACCAACAGGTGACGTGTGGCCAACTGAGGTGGATCAGAATGCATTGGAGGCCTCATGCAAATCTGAACAGAGAGATTCTAAAGCAAGTGAAGTGTGGGTCCAATTTGAGACTAATGCACAGGTTGAGAACAAGTTTTTCAATGTTTATGTGGTACTAAAGATTACCTTAGTGGGTTTCTCCCTTGAAATCCTTGATTAAGAAGCCCCTGACCCCTGGGCGCCTGGGTGGCTCAGTTGGTTAAGCGGCTGCCTTTGGCTCAGGTCATGATCCTGGAGTCCCTGGATCGAGTCCCGCATCAGGCTCCCTGCTCGGCAGGGAGTCTGCTTCTCCCTCTGACCCTCCTCCCTCTCATGCTCTCTGTCTCTCATTCTCTCTCTCTCTCAAATAAATAAAATAAAATCTTAAAAAAAAAAAAAGAAACCCCTGACCCCTGATTTATTTTTTTAATGTAAGAATTGTACGTACATATCAAGCTAATATCAGTTAATAGGAAAGAAAAATTTTTTAATTATCCCGTGTTTACACTCCAAATTGTTTCTTTTCTTTTTGAACAAAATACAAATAATAACAAAGAGTAATAGAATGATACTCGTGTATCCACTCTTCAAAATGAATAGTTAACATTTGCTAACATGTATATATTTCATAAATTACATTGATTCTCATTACTGATGATAGTTATGTTCTACAAAGTAGCCATGAACCCTTAATTAGCCAATACGGAATCATTGCTCCTAGAGCAAGTGTGGTGAGGTTCCTGAGAGCCTCTGGTGTGTGCATCCATAAACAGAACATGATGTGGTTCTGTAGGATTTATACATTTTTTTACGTAAATGATACCATACTGTTCCAATATTCTGCAACTTACTTTATCCACTTCATTGTATGTTTCCAGGATCTATTTATATGGAAATATATAGCTTGAATTCATTCTTTGAAACCTCAGTATAGTAATTCTGAACTCAGTAAGTAGATGATATCAGTCATCAAGTGTTTTAGGTACTTCCAATAACAAGCTATTATTCATCTTGCTCCAGAAGAGTTGTCTGAAAAAAAAAATCTGGTCATACTGTTTTTTTGTGTAAAACTCTCTTTAGCATATGATATAGGGTATAATCAAAAGTCCTGAGACATCAAGGTCATCTTCAATCTGACCCCAGGATGGTTTCTCCAGTGTCATCCCCCATCACTCACCCCATACAATCAATGCCATCATACACATCATTTTCACGTCTTTGGCCCTTGCAAATACTAATATCTTTACCAGGTGGGTTATTGCCTTCTTTCCTTATCTGGCAAACTCCTAGACAGCCTTCAAAACCCAACTCAAACATCATCTCCAGTGATGGATTTACTGGGAAGCCAGTGAGATTTAAGCTTCTGGACTCACAGTTACACAGTCCTCTAAGACCATGGGAGGGTTTCCAGCAATGTTTCACGTGGACACTTTTTGTTTTTGTAAAAGGACAGAAGTAAGGTATTTTTGGTTAAAGGGCCATCCAAACCGAATGAGCTTCAGAACCCTCCAAGCCCGAGACCCCTCCCCATCTGCCTCAGATCACCATTCTTGTTAAGCTTTACATAAGCTCCTGAAAGGGCAGCCTTCTGGGGCCACACAGCACTTTTGCCTTGTGTCTAATACTTCATATCACCTATGATTTGAGAAGATGTATGAGGATTTCTGTTCATCTGTCTGTCTCCATAATAGGTATTCACCAAACATTTGTTAAGTGGATATTAGGGAGGAAAATATAGCTTTGTGCGATTATTTGCCGATTGCTCCAGACTCAGCCACGTTCATCTTCGGAAGGAGACTGCCAACTGCTGGCTTACTGCACACCAGCAGACAGGAGGGGCAGAGGTGGCCACGGGACCCAAGAGGGGAAAGAGCACCTCAGGAGTGCTGTGGGGAGAGATGTGAAGCCAAAGCAATGAGAGTCAAACAGAAATGAGATGGAGAGATTAAAAAGGGCAGGGACAACAACATGAACCTATCATCTGGAAAGAGCTCATGTTTTAGGTGGTGGGGTGGTTTCACTGAAAAACAAAGGGAAAAATACACTATACGTAAGATGGGGGAGATGAAGAAAATGGGTATTTAGTTACTATTGCATGGATTGAATCTGAGACTGCAGCTAATGCAGTGCCTGGCACCTGCTGTCTTTCATATGGGAGGCCATCCCCAAGCAGCTCTGACCCAGCCTTCAAGAACAAGCTTCACCCTGACTTCCCGAAGCTACTGCTACACTTTCCCTTCCTACTGCCCGGATCTCATTCTTGCCTCGCCAGAACTGTGAATGTAAGGACAATAGCAGCAGCGTGCTGTTTTACTTATTTTAAACATCTGCATCATTAATGGACGGCGCGTGTAGAGAAACGATCTTTTATACTTGCATCCCCTTACACGAACTCTTCCCAAATTCACCACTAGTTAGAAAATTTTTCGTGTTTTATATTTCAAGGCATCGTTTCATCCCACGTACCCAAGACTGAGCTGTGTTCTGGAAAAAATATGACATTGTTCTGCTGGTAAGAGGCAAAGAGGCAAAAGCAAAAGGCAGGAACAAAACACATGGGCAAGCATTTCCCATGGGAAAGAATGTCACAGCTAAAAACAGATGCCTTCCTTTTCTCCCCGGCCCAAGTGTCACTCACTCTGTAGAATTACACTTGGAGCTGGTGTTTGCAGAGCAAGCGATTCCTTCCCCTCCTCTTGCCATTATCGCTATGCCGAGACTGGTGCAAAGAGAATCTGAGCTCATTCAAAATTTAAACAGTGAATGCAGCAATCAAAATGTCACTGGGTTAGAGGAATGAATGAATAATTTAGCTTGTGAAAAGTTAACATTTAGAAAAGACCAGACTTGCAAATTCCAGGAGGGACAGCCTGAAATAAGATGGTCCCCTCTCGTTAATTATAAATTAATAAACTGACTCCAGAATCTGTATGTTAATCTCCCTGATACTGTTTTGGCAGGAGTACCGTTCAGACCTGAGAGCCAGAGAGTGGGCTGACCCCTGACAGGGTGGACAGGAACATTATTTGATTTCAGCTCATCCAGCACTTTCTGAGCTCCTACCAAGCCGGATGCTGGGCATGCAGAGATGCAAAGACCCCAGCTACCCTTGAAGTCTGGTGGGGTCCATGAGAAAGGCACAAGGAACTGCATAGCACGGGAGTGTGTAACAGAGCAGTGACAGGACAGTGGGAGACCACTTGCCCAGGCTTGTGATTATGTCAGGTTGATGTCTGATAGAAAATCAGGATGACAGAATGGTATCTAAGAGACACCTGGGCTCTGAGGCATGATTGTCAGGGAGCTCCAGCAACCAGCAGCGAATTTGGAAATCAGGGTCAGGACCCATGAGGACAGCCACACTCTTACATCCCACCGTGACTGTAGGTGTGGTGGTTCTCTGCCCACAATATCTTTATCTCTGTCCACCTGAAAATCACTCCTCTTCCATGTGATGAGATATTGGCACCAGGTGAACTTTCCCTGACAGGCCTGGGTCCTGGCTGCTCTCCGTTTCCAGCCCTTTCTGTGCACACCAGCAGGGAACACATCCTGTTGTGATCCCACTAGCCTGGTGCATGAGCTTTTCAGCCAGGAGCCAGTGAAGACCATGTTTTATCTCCTCTGCATGCACAGAGCCCGGCAAGCAAAGCACTCAACAAACGTGTTAAAATGAATGAGGCAGAGCTCCACTTAGCTTGGTGAGAGCTCATAGCTTCCACCCTAACAACAAGAAAAAGCCAAACACTCTAAAAACATCATTATATTTCTTGAGTCCATCAAAGAGATGAAGCCACCAGACAATGAAGTGAACATACTTTTGAAAGGTGACGAGCTGAGAAAAGGCAGGACACTCAGCTGATTCACCTTTGGTAGAGATGGAGGAACAACATGGCCGCCATGAGAAGCAAGCAGGAAGGAAATAGCTTGAATGTTAACAAATTCTTAAGTGTGGCCCAAGTATCAGTTTAGAGTGACAAGGAGCTCTGGACACAAGGGGCAGTGGTCTGCACTCACAGGCAAGTTCTTTCTATTGTGTTGCTCTGGAACCTTAGTCAAACATCAGATGAACTTTTGCTACCAGCCAAGATGGTGTAATGGGAACCAGATTAACCACTGAGCCATAAAACACTGGAAACCTGGACAAAAATCTGTGGCAGAAAGGTTTTGACATTGGACAACAGGCAGCCCAGGAAAGTCATGGCCTCTGTCAGGCATTGTGAAAAAGTTTGGGGCCAAGCAGGAGACGGTGCCTATCACTGAGGAAGGACCCGAAGAACTGAGAGACCCCATCTCCCCCCACAAGCCTAACACAGAGGAACAAGCCACAGCAGTCTTCTGGAGGAGGGCACAAGCACGGAGAGAGGCCCCCTCCGTGGTGGATATGTAGGAACTGATAAAGCAGGTGGAGGAAAGCCTCTGACCTCACAGGTCCCTCATGAGGCACCAGGTGAGAGCTGCCCACTGAGGTAGAGCGTGAAAATGCACGGTGGTGCCCTGAGGGTAACCAAAGCAACAACAGGCCCCAACCCAACCTGACTACACCTGACTACACCCACTGGCCCCCACCACTCACTCACAGCCTGACAGAAGTGGGGCGCCCCCTTCCCCTCTCTGGCATTCTGCCTTGGAAATTCTAGCTGCCTTCATCTCCCTCAACACCCTCCTCTGACTCCTCCACTGAGGGAGACTACCAGGCCCGGTTTAGGTACCCCCTTCCCTGCGCTGTGGCTTGGAGACTCTCCAGGCGGTCAGTTGCGGCCATGGTAGGATGACCTTGTTTGTCTCCCCTCTCTCAGGAATGACCTTCCTGCGCCGTCTGCTGTCCAATGTCAAAACCATTATCTCATAGATTTTGTCCAGGTTTCTAGTGTTTTATGGCTCAGTGGTAAAACTGGTCCCCATTACACCATCTTGGCCCGAAGCAAAAGTTCATTCGATTTTCTACAAAGGTTCCAAAGCAATTCAATAGAGAAAGGAGAGCCATTTCACAAATGGTGTAGAAATAAGTGGATGTCCACTTGGAAAAAGTAAACCTCAATACCTGTGCCACCCCCCCACCATTGTACAGAAAATGTTACCTGAGATGGGCCATAAACCTAAATGTAAAAGTTAATGTCAATGTAATAAAGCTTTTAAGGGAAAATATACATCTTTATGACTCTGAGAGTAGGGAAACATTCCTTAGGCAGAAAAGAGAAAATAGTGACCATAAAAGAAAAAAAAATGAAGAAATTAGATTTCACCAAAATTAAAAACTTTTGTTTGAGTGACAGTTAAGAAAATGAATAGGCCAGCCGTAGGCTTAGATAAAATAGTCACAAAACTAAAAACTAGTATCTGGGATGAATAAGAACTCTTATAACTTGATAATAAAAAGACAACCCAATTTTAAAAAGGTCAAGGGATATGATTACTTTGCAAAGAAGGTTCACAAATGGCCAATAAACACATGAAAAATCGCTGGATCCCATTAGTCATCAGGGAGATACAGATAATTAAAACCACAAGATAGCACTACTCAGCCACTGGAATGGCTAGAATTAAAAACACCAGCCCCAACAGTGAAGCAACTGGAACTCGTATATTGTTGGGGGCTGTATTGTGGTATCCGGCAGTTTTGTGTAAGACTAAAACATACACCTGCCCTGTGGCTCAGCAGTTCCATTCTAGGCGTTTCTCTAAGTAAAATGAAACATAATATCCACAAGACTCATAAAATAATGGAGATTGGTAATATCTCGAACTGGGGACTCCCAGGTGTCCATCCATACAGAGATGGACATACAAATTGCAGTATATTCACATGGTGTGATACTTCCCAGCAAGAAAAAGGAGCAAATGACCAACACACAACACAATGCGGATGAATGTCAGAAACATCACACTTAGTGAAAGAAACCAGACCAAAAAGAGCATGTACTACTGTACATACAGTAGGATTCCATTTCTTTGACATTCTAGAATAGACAAAATGAATGTATGAAAAAAAGAAAAGCATCTGTCAAAAAAACCGGTATCTTATGATAGAAAAAGCTCAGATTGATGGTGTGTCTGGTGAGGGAGGAGATGGAAACCAGCAGGGAAAGGGCATGAGGGTAGGTGAATGTACTGTCGCTTGGGAGGTGGGAGCTTATGTTACACAGATTTAAGCAATTACCAAAACTCAAGAAGTGAAAACATCCAAGATGTGAGGCTTGCTTTGGTTGTAAATTTTACCTCAAAAGAAAAAAAGAACAGAAATACATCCAAAAATGTAAATGTATTGATAATGGAGAGGGATAGATGAATAGATAAATATGGAATAAAACAAGGGTAGCAGATATTAATAGCAAAGTCTAAGTGGTTGGGTGGATGGGTGGTTACTATAAAATTCCTTCAAGTTTTCTTTGTGTCTGAACATTTCATGATATAAATTGATGGGGAAATTTTTGTTCAATGAGCCAGGCAAGATGCTAGCTTCACATAGGCAAGGGGACGAGGGCAGGGACCAAAGCACCTGGGTTATAGGACGAATGAGATAAACAGAGGGGTCCCTGGCAACCGTAGCCTTCATTGACCAGATACTCATTGTGCTCGGACCCAAACGGAGCACTCCTCAAAAGTCAGCTCTCTTAAACAGGAAAATTCACTGTAGACAAAGTAGCTTAAAAAAAAAAACCTAGAATTATCTTGACGAAATCTGGCAGGGCATATGGGGAGCTGGCCTGAAAGGGCAGGCAGCAAAGGATAAAAAGAGACCATGACCTTTTCAAGAACTCAGTGGTTGGCAAGTCTTCAATTCCTAATGCTGGGGGATGATAAATTATTCAAATGAAATACTCCTGGCTTCTACTCTCTGTAGTTGAGAATATTGATTCTACCATTACTCACCTGAGGAGGTCTTTTTGCTGGAAGATGCCAATGAGAAATGGAGGAGCAAGAGCACTTCTGCTTTGGATATTTTACCCCTGCCTTACCCTGAGTTTCGTTTGCTTTTCTGCAGGCTCCGGAAATGAACCATTCTTCCAGCCCCGTCAAACAACAGCGCAAAAATCCATCATCTTCATACCTTCCCCCATTGGGCTCGGGGTTTCAAGCCACAAATGATGGATTCAGAAACCCCCTGTCCCCATACAAGACCACTATTCCATGATCTGATCTATTGACAGTGCTTTTTTTTTTTTTTAAAGATTTTATTTATTTGACAGAGAGAGAGACAGCGAGAGAGGGAAAACATGCAGGGGGAGAGGGAGAAGCAGGCCTCCTGCCGAGCAGGGATGATGCGAGCCTCAATCCCAGGACCCTGGGATCATGACCTGAGCCACCCAGGCCCCCCTAGACAGTGCTTTTTAAACTTTGATGTGCACAAGGACTCCCTGGGGATCTTGTCAAAATGCAGATTCTGATTCCCCCCGGGGAATTCGATCGGGCAGTGCACCTTTCTAACAAGCTCCCAGGTGATGCCGGTGCTGCTGGTCGTGGATTGCTCTTGGCGTAGCAGACACTAGATGGCTGTAAACCAAGTCTCGCCCTGAAGCTTCCCTCTTCCCGAGTCTAACCTATGCATTACACCAGTATCACATCCCTGCCTGAAGTCCCTCGACCGCCTGCTAGTCAACCCAGACTCTTCTGCCTGACATTCAAGACCCTTGTGCAGATGGATCCCACCTGCTTTCTAATGGTTTCTTCCACTGCTCTCTTCTCATGATCTGCACCTCAGCCAAATGGAACCCTGTGCTGCTTCCTAGCCTTCCTCTCTCTCTGCCTTCATTCAGCTGTTTCTTCTACCTGGAAGGTTCTTGTCCAACTCCTTGAAAGTCCCGGCTCAAATGCCGCCTCCTCTATGAAGCCCAACACCTTTCTTGCAGCTAGAAGTCGTCCTCCTCCCTCTAGTCTCTGGTGTCCCTTTGTACCTACCACTCTAAGGACATTATTACTAGGTTTCTTTTTCTATGACTTTTGACCATGTCTTTTGTCTAATCTATACCCCTATCCACTCTATGCTTCTTTAGGGCAGATTGTCATTGGATTTATGCCCACAGACCTCTAGCACAAAGCTTTGTACATTTGGACATAATTGTGTGTGTTTATTATTAATTTTATTGAGGTGTATAAATCAGTAAACTGCATAGATTTTAAGTGTACTCTTCATTGAGTTTTACACCTGGTAACAACTACCCAGTCAAGATAGACAGCCATCACTCCAGAATGTCCCCTGCTTCCCTTTCCAGCCACTCCCCACCCACAGCCCCATCCCTAGCCAGAATATAACTGCTCACATTTCCATCATCCTAGATTTGTCTGTTTCTTTGAACTTCATGTAAATGGAATCATACCATATGTACTCTTTTGTCAAGCTTCTTCAGTTCAACATCACATTTTGGAGCCTCCTCCATGTTGTTGCATATTGGAAACAGCACCTCAAAGATGTCACCACTGGTAGATGTCACCTCAAAGACCCACTCTCCTGCACTCACACCCACCTGGGGCCTCCCTATGCCGTGGACATTCGGTGCTTGTCTCTTACCTGCATTCAGGTTGCTCGTAAAGTCACTAAGCACCCTTGAAGCCCTGTCAGTATTTCTTGCTGGCCCTTCTGCCTCCTCCCATTTAACCCATGCCTTCTAGCTGCCTTCAACAAAGAGGGAGCTCCCGACTGCTTTCCTGCCATCTCCTGAGACCCCGCTGTCCAGCTCCAAGGTTCTGTGCTCCCAGGGAGTGTCTCCCTCTGTCGGGAGAAGATGTCATTTCCATTCATTCTTTGCAAATCCACTTTCCTTCTTTGAGGCTGGGGGCGGCTCATCTGTTGAGGCTCAGTCAGGCTCCTGTGTCCATGTCCTGCCTGCTATGGCTTATGTCCATTCTTTGCCAGGAAGCAAGTGTGACTGGTTAGGAAGAGGCTGCTGGCCCTGGAGTGATCTTAGCCCAGCTGGCAACTGCCCGTCCACATGACCCAGCGATGGCAGTGATGGCCTCCTTCCTGGCTGACAGATTCTCTCAGTCTGGGTCTTGGTGTACATTTGGACAGACAGGCCCATCACAGTGACCACAACAGGCTTATTCTCATTCTTTGCATCAACTCTGCTGTGGTCTACATCAGAACCGCCATTTTGGGCCTTCAGGTGATAGGGTAAGAATGAGGTCCAGACTAAGCAAGTCCCAAATCACTTCTCTAAAATAGGAGACCCAGGCCTGTGACCCTCAACACCGTGACATTTGGCTAAAATGTGAGGGAAGAAGTCAGGTGTCACCCCCAGTGAATTATTTTAATCTGGGAAGAACAAAGAAAGGGAGCCAGTGGATCAATGCAGTGTCACTTTGCTGTCTTAGTCAGCTCGGGCTGCTCTAACAAATATGCCACAGACTGGCTTAAACAATAAACATTTATTTCTCACAGTTCTGGAGGCTGGGAAGTCTCAGGCCAAGGTCTGGCAGATCTGTTGTCTGAGGAGGCGCTCTTCCTGGTTTGTGGACAGCTGCCTTCTTGCTGTGTGCTCACGTGGTAAAGAGCAGAGACGGGGCAGGCTGTCTCCTGTCCCTTCTTACAGGGGCACTAATCCCATCAAGAGGTCAACACCCTCATGACCTAATCACCTCCCAAAGGCCCCACCTCCAAATACCTTCACAATGGGGATAAGGTTTCAACATAAGAATTTGGGGTTCTCAACTATTCAGTCCATAGCATATACATAACAGAAAATTTACCATCGTAACCATTCTTAAGTGTATATTTCAGTGGTGTTTCGCACTTCTTGAGATGTCATTTGCTGAGTGCTCTTTCAAGACGTGCATAACTAATAGTTTGGAGCACTCCCTTAATCCTTGCAGACCTGTGAAGTGTTGTTATCCCTGTCTTAAGAAACTAAGGGCCATTTGCATCTGGCAAATGGTGGATCTTGGGCTTAAACCCCATCTGTCCGCTCCAGGCTGGTCCCCTACCGCTTTATCGCCTGCCTTTCTGTCCGGCTCCTTGATTTCAATGTCTCTGATATATATCCCATCAAAGTGCTTACAGTGCTGACCACAAAGTCCTTCTGTCTCATCACAGCATTTACGGAAATGGAGACAGGAAGGAGATGGTGTCTTTCCCCTCCCTGCCAAGGGGCAGTCAGCCTTGTGCCTCCCCCCACACCATCTGCTTTGGCCTCTGTGGTGTGACTTGAGATCTGCAGGATACCAACAAGGCCTATCCAAAAATGTTTCCATTCCAGGGTTGTTATGTACCTCAACTTCCTACCAACAGTCCTCCGAGCTAGCGTTCCATTAAAGTGCAAACATGTAAAAAAAAGGAAGACAGATGAAGCCACTATCTCCTATTAATATTGTGGCCATTTTGCATAATGAATTACCCAGCCCAGCGCCAAGCCTACTGGGATGGCCCTGGGGCCAATTATTTCAGAGTGAGGAGAAAAATTAGGAAACAAACTGTAGCTCAGGATTCCACCTGAGAGCCCAGGACCATTTGAGGTACTGTAGTGAATTATGGCTTCACGGATGGAGCATACAGGGAGGGGGAAAAGCTGAAAGCAACAAAGATGAGATTTAACTTCAGAATTTTGATGGGCACTTGTGTGGTGAAGTTTTAAAAATAAGATGTTTGGAATCAAGCAGCACAGAGTCTGCCAGTCACCAGCTGTGTGCCCCTGGGCAAGCTGCTTGAACCATCTGGATCTCCATTTCCATTGACCACAAATCAGAGATTTGAATGCCCTCCCTCCAAGGGTTGTGAAGATGATCTATTGTCTGGACAGGTATAGTATCTTATATAGAGAAAGTATGGTGCACGGGAGTGTTCAAGAAGTGGCACCACTCATGCTGCTCAAAAACTCTATCAGAAAGTCTATGGATGTTGGAGATGGGCAAGGACCAGAGGTGTCCCAATTCTGCTCGCACCTTGGTGAATGGGAGTCTCTATTTCAATCAGCTGTGTATTTGGCTTCCCCACCAGCTCTGGAGGTGGACCTATGTGGGATGGTCCAGCTTCTTAGCATTGGTGGAAATAGCCATGACTTCTCAGTGTGGAAAATATTATAATGATTTGGTTTGTTCGGTTTGGTTTCTTACTATAAACCAGTGGTGAGAGCACCATGGAAGATCTCCCCCACAAAGTTAGCTGAGGAATGAGCCAGTCAACCCAGAGAACCTCAAGACAGTGGCCAGCACTGGGAAAGGCTAATCACACTCTCAGTGCAGGACCAGAGTCATCCCTAAAAAGCCAGCAGTGACCTTTAACTAGTACACATTGAAGTAAACATATTGAAGTAAATCAAGAATAAACGGAAATTAGAATTGACAAGACATTTTTCAGAAACTCTGAGTGATGGAGCGTCAAGAGAAGAGTGACCCTGTGGCTTCAGGGTCCACAGTAACCACCTAGATCCCAGGTGATATTTCAGGAGTGATATGAAAAGTTTCCTTCCTCCCTCAGGAAGGTCCAGGATGTCTCAGGGAAAGAGGAACCCAGCCCCAGCCTGGAGATTCCAAGCTGCATCTAGGGCCAGTCTGGGAAGCAGATTTCAGAAGACTGGGAGCCCTCAGTGTCTGATTTCTCTCTCTCTCTCTGTCTACTGGAGAGGGTGGGGATGGGTAGGAAAAGCTCTCGTTGGGCAGTGGCCTGGCACACAGAGGGACAGAGGAAGAACAGGCCCTTCAGTTGTGAGCCTGAGCCCTGCAGTCTAGCAGTCCAAGTTGAGAAGTTAATTCAAAAGCAAACCAAGCCTCAACAAACAACAATCCAAGAACCAAGGAGTTCCAGCCATCCAAAAGCCAATTACAGGAAGCAGTTAATCCAGGAGTGAAGCCAAGGCCAAAGCCTTACTGAAGTCAGAAGGCCAAGGTACTTCTAACCAGTGGAGCCCAAAGAGGAGCAAGATGAAGGTAGACACAAACAACAGATGCACAGCTGCCTATGGCCCATAGTGGAGCCACACAATATGCCTTTTAACTTACACAAGTTAAACCTTTTGCCATCTGCAGAGAGTGAGAGAAAACACAATGTACTAGTGCCAGCAGCATACCTCACCCAGCGGACAAGTTCCTTGGAACAAGCAGTGCTATTTCCATGGACAATCTCTGTGCCCGGGACAGTGCACCTTGTGAGCTTCTAGATATCCTGGAAGTGATGTTATTGGTATAAATTCATATTTTTCATTAAAAATTGGTCCCCAAATGCAGACCAAACCCTGCATCTGAGGCTCAAATGCAACTCCCTTTCCACTCCACACTGTCAAAAAGCAGTCAGATCTAACACAGAAGAGGAAACCAGCTGTGATTGACTTACTGAGGTGTGTCACTCAATGTAATTTTAGGGTGATACAAAGATTTTCAAGGCTAATTTTGACTGTGTGCAAATTTTACCATATGTGCTAACCAGACAACCTAAATCCTATTTAAATCCAGTCTACATTTGATTACTGTGAATGCAGCGAGTGGATGACAGATCCCAAAGGTGAAAAGCATAGTTAGGCTTGCGACAGACACACTTAAATCTACCTAGACCTACATGGAATCTGAAAGGTGTAGGGGAGCAGAATCTACCAAAGTCAAAAAAAAAAAAAAAAAAAAGGGCACTACCATTCAATGGGGAAAGGACAGTCTTTTCAACAAATGGTGTTGGGAAAGCTGGATATTTACATGCAAAAGAATGAAATTGGACCCTTAATTTATATGATACATAAAAAAATAACTCAAAATGGATCAAAGGCCTAAACAGAAGAGCTAAAAGTATTAAGCTTTTAGAGGAAAACAGGGGGAAATCTTCATGACATTGGATTTGGCAATGATTTCTTGGATATGACACCAAAACACAAGCAAGAAAAGAACTAATAGATAAATTAGACTTCGTCAAAATTTTAAAACTTTGTGCCTCAAAAGACAATACCAAGAGAGTGAAAGGCAGCTCACAGAATGGGAGAAGATATTTGCAAATCATCTCTCTGTTAAAGGATTAATATCCAGAATATATAAAAAACTCCTACAGCTCAAAGATAAAAATAAAAACAAACAACAACAAAACCCAATTAAAAAATGGGCGAAGGACTTAAATAGACATTTCTCCAAAGAAGACATACAGATGGCCAATAAGCATGTGAAAAGATGCTCGACATGATGAGTCATTAGGGAAATACAAATCAAAACCACAATGAGATACCATTTCACACTCATTAGGATGGCTATCATTTAGGGAAAAAAGAAGAAAAAGAAAACAACAAATATTGGCAAGGATGTGGAGAAATTAGCACCCTGGTGCATTGCTGCTGTGGAAAACAGTATGACAAATCCTGAAAATATTAAACACAGGATTACCATATGATTCAGTAATTCCAATTTTGAGTTATTTTTCCATGGGTATAAAGTTTCTGTTGGGAAGATGAAAAATTTGTAGAGATGGATGTACAATAATGTGTGCTACTTAATACCATTGAACTGCACACTTAAAAATGGTTAAAAGGAGGGGGGGGCAGCAGAGCAAGATGGCGGAGGAGTAGGAGACCTGGATTTCCTCTCCTCTCAGGAATTCAGCTGGATAGGGATCAAACCATTCTGAACACCTACAAACTCAACAGGAGATCGAAGAAAAGAATAGCAACAACTCTCTTATCAGAAAAGCGACCACTTTCTGGAAGGTAGGACATGTGGAGAAGTGAATCCGAGGCGATATTCGGGAGGATAGATGGTGGGGGAGGGGGCCTCCATCGGCCGCTTCTGGCAAGTGATAGACCCACGGAACACAAAATCGGAACTTTTAAAAGTCTGCTCCGCTAAGGGACGTCACTCTGGTGGCTAAGCAGGGGGTGGAACCCTCCGGGACAGTGTGGTCTCAGGACCCTTGGGGTCACAGAAAGACCGGGGGTGCCTGAGTGCGGCAGAGCTCCAGGTAATGGAGCAGGGAAGCCGGCTGCAGAGGCGGAGCCCAGGCATGGGCTCTCAGCTCGGGGTTGCCATAAACCGTGATCCGCGGCACAGTCGGGCCACTGCTCCTCCAGCAGGGACCCAACAAGCAGCAGATCCGGGGAGACTCACCTTCCTCCCCCAGGAGGAGCCATGCAAGAGTGCACCGCAGGGATCTGCTGGGTTTGGAGACTCCACCCGGGGTCGGGTGCCAGAGATAGGAACGCGCGGTCACAGGCCGGGTGAGCATGGAGCGCGGCCAGAGACCGGGGAGAAGGGAGTGACTGACGGCTTTTCTCTGGGGGCCTACTGAGGAGCGGGGCCCCGAGTTCTCGGCTCCTCCGGGGTGGAGACTGGGAGGCCACCATTTTCACTCTCCGCCTCCAAAGCTATACGGAAAGCTCGCAGGGAACAAAAGCTCTGGAGAGCAACCCGAGCAGATGACTTAGCCCGGACCGGGCAAGGGCGGGGCACTTCCGCCTCTGGCAAAGACACTTGGGAACCATGGCAACAGGCCCCTCCCCCAGAAGATCAGCAAGAACAGCCAGCCAAGACCAAGTTTACCAATCAATGAGAACGGTAGAACTCCAGCGCTAGGGGAATACTGCACATAGAATTCATGACTTTTTTACCATGATTCTTTAGTCTTTCAAAGTTAACTTTTTTTGTTTTTTAACTGTCTTTTTTTCTTTTTTCTTTTTATTTCTTTTTTCTTTTTCCCTTTTTCAACCAACATCTTATCAATCCCTTTTTAAAAAAACATTTTTATTTTTCATTTTTAGAGTCATATTCTATCCTTTCATAGTAGTTACCCGTATTTTTGGCATATATATATAAGTTGTTCATTCTTTAAAATTTTGAGATAGTTTCTTCTAACAGATCAAAATATACCCTAAATCTCTAGTATATGGTTTTTTCTACTCCCCTGCCTGATCACATTCTCTACCTGTTTTTTTCTTTTTTCTTTTTTTAAATCCTCTTCTTTCTTTTTTCAAACAACTTCTTATCAATTCCTTTTATAAAATTTTTTATAATTTTCATCTTTACAGTCATATTCCATCCCTTCATCATATCAACCCTTATTTTTGTACATATATAAGTTTTTCTTTCTTTAAAATTTTGGGAGGCACTTTCTTCTAACAGACCAAAATACACCCAAAATCTAGTGTGTGGCACTGATCTATGTACCAGCCTGATCATATTTGATCACATTCTGGTTGTTTTGTTGTTGTTGTTTTGTTTTGTTTGTTTTTGTTTGTTTTTATCTTTATCTTTTTCTTTTTCTTTTTTCTCTCTTTCCCTTTCTTTTCCCACTGCTTCAGGTCTTTTCTGATTTGTTTAGAGTATATTTTCTGGGGACGTTGTTACTCTG